>NC_067485.1:63639658-63847158 GCF_947179515.1 Apodemus sylvaticus
TCTTTTTTAAAAAAATGATGAGCCAAAATTGTAGGTCCTGGAGGAAGCCTGGGTGAATGTTCATTATTGACAAGGACCCCAGTGTCTCGGACCCGTGGGAATTGAAAACGGCTTCCTCTGGTCTTCTGTGAATGTTGACAGAGTGTCCAGAAGACCTTGATCTCATTTCAGTAGACTGCGGTCTGAGTCTGCTCTCCTGTAGAGACTCTCTGCTGAGATGAGCTGGCTCCTCCTATGGGGCACTAAGAACTTGCTTAGGTCCCCAGTTGGTGCATACTTGGTGCCATCCCTTCAGGGTGAGCACAGCCCAGCCCATCTTAGCTTTTCTATACATGTGTCCGTGTGTCTGGTTTTGTTTTGTTTTTTTTTTTTTTTAATGCTGAGGCCACTCTTTAATTATAATTTCCCCTCTTGAAAACTTCCTAAACAGTGAAATACGATAATATCCATTCCTATTCCTTCTCCAGCTCCCTCAGTTACCATCCAACATTCCTCTCCCAACTTCACATCCCTGCTTTTGATAACTCAACACATCCAATTAGTGCTACCCACATAGGCATGGCGTTTGGGCATGGGAACCCTACCAATGCCACACCCTCAAAAAAGAATGGCTTCTCTGTGCTCAGCCAAATGCCTGGCCTCAGGAAGCAGAGTGAGTGTTGGATGTGCTCAGCACTCATCGTTTGAGCCCCATTTTCAGATGACTGATCTTAACATTTCCATATAATCATCTGTAGACCTATCTCTCCATTTTAATTATAAAGTGGCTATAGTTTGGGTCTTGTGCCTGACAAAGGTCCATGTGTTACCAGTCTGTGGTACGTCGGGAGGTGTCGGAATCCCTTAGAGCAACAGTTCGCAACCTGTGGGTCGCCACCCCTTTGGGTATCACATGTTCACAGAGGTTGCATATCAGATATTCATATTACAATCCATAGCAGTAGCAAGATTGAAGTCACAAAGTAGCAAGGAATATAGTTTTATGGTTGGTGGAGGGAGGGTCGCCACAAGATCAGTGGTTCTACTAAGGGGTTGAGGCCTTAGAAAAGTTGAGAACCACTGCCTTATAGATAGATACTGTCTCCTAATTATTCTTACAAGTAGTTTGAATGTATACAGATGTATTGCTTAAAAATACTACAGATGACATTTCTTTATACTCACTTCATTACTTGTTGTGTGGACTTTTCTAAGATCCTTGGAAGATCAGCAGTGAATAAACATTCATGCCTTCTGGGAGTATTCTTGGAGCAGAAAAACCAGTAGTATAAATTACCTAAAACCCAGAGACTGAGTGGTGCATATGCTTATTTGAAAGACAAAGAATGCTATGCTATTTAAGAGAAGAAAACAGCTCAAGTGAGTTTTTGTGTGGAAATGTATGGCATGAAAATTATCAGATTGAAAACGGAATCACTGGGTTCACATGCTGATGAAACAGCCAGGGGAGAGACCACGATGGAAGGACTTTCACCCAACAGACGTCTGACCACAACCTTTCCCAAAGGCCATGACAGCCATACGTGGGAAATACTTCTGCAAGGACAAGTGTCCAGTTCTAGGCTGACACTGCCTTTGTTATTATATTGGATTTTTTTTTATCCAAGGATAATGGATTCAAAAGAATTTTTATAGCCCTCATTTTTGCCCTTAACAATCTCCTGCTTGCCTTAGTCTCTTTGAACATTGCTGGGTTTTTTTTCTCGAATAAATTCATGGTCTTTGAAGAGTCGATCTCTTTCTGTGCTACTCTGAAATCGGATGGATGTCCGTCCATCTATAGACATCTCTCCGGTACCAAGCACTGTACCAGGTGCTTCTCAGTGTTCTGTAGTACAACACCGGAGTCAGGTGTGGATGGTCACTACACCTACACTGTACTAATGAGAACACAGAAACTCAAGCGGCTCATTAACATGTCCAAGGTAACAAGACAAGCAACTGTCTTCACTGGGATCTGAACTTCAAAGTCCATATATATTTCCAGCTTAATATAAATTCAAGCTGATTTATTTAAGGAGGGTCAACCCTCTGAGAACCAAGTAAGATTCATCATTGATTACTTTGAGTCTTCCACTTCTGGGATCAACTGTTGGTTGGTTGGTTGAACAGAGAACCTTCTCTGCTGTTTTGTTGGAAACAGGCAGGCTATGTGGCCTTGTGCAAGAACCCGAATACAGCTTTAAAGTGGAGAGGGCGGCAGCATGAGCCTGGCAGGCTGTGAGCTAGTGAGGTGTTGGCGTTCAGGACCAGCTCTGCAGGACTCTGTGGACTTGAGAAAAAGGAAGGAAAGTCTGCAGTGGAGGCAGCAAGGCTCAGGCCTGACAGCACCAAAACCCGAGAAGGGCTTTGATGTAACATGGAGCCAGATGCATTCAGGACTGCCAAAATGTTGGCCAGTAAACCCTGCAGCCATCTGAGGACAGGCCCCAACCTTCTTCCTGCAGGCCCCAGCCCCTATTGTGGAGGATTGGTGTTGATGAGAAATCAGTGGGGTATCTGTCAACAGGAAGCCATCCTAGTGGCTGAACAGTCAGCCCGAAGTCACCTGGTTGTGATGTGTTCTGTCAAATGGTGGCTTGTCTTGAAGTCATCAGTTGTCTTGGTGAGAATGCTCTTTAATTTCTCCTTGCCTGTGAATTCGTTCTGGGTCACTCCACAATAATGCACTACAATGTATTCTACACTTGAATTTTGGAAGCTGTTTGATGATTTCTTCCTTGACTGGGTCTTACAATGTGGACCTAGAGGATCTGAAACTTGCTATATCGATCAGGCTGGCTTTGAACTCACAGAGATCTGCTTGTCTCTGCCTTTGGAGTGCTGAGACTAAGTATGTGTGCCACCATGTCCGGCTCACGTAGGATGACCTTACACAGAGAGGTATTGTCCTGAGTCTACAGAGATAAAGAGGTTTTACCACCAAAGAGAGAAATAGCCCCTCCTTGCCTCATTGTGTGGCAGACCACTGATCTCACAGGATAGATACAGGAAAACACACATGCAAATGTCAAAAGGATGTGTCTGAGGTGCAAAATACTAAGGTTCTAGTTGACAGTGTATGTGTGTGTGTGTGTGTGTGTGTGTGTGTGTGTATGCGTGCGCGCAAGAGGCAATGGACATCCTAGCTGCAAATCAGAATAGCTTCAACCTTCCTCCCTTGGTCACACTGCCTCAGATTTCTATTGTCCCCAAAGAGGGACAGGACTGGCTGTGACTTCCATGCTGAGTTTTCATTCACTTTTCTCCTGACCTGCCATTCAATTTGGCTCTGGTGACAGGGAGCAGAAGCCTTAGCCTATTTCAGACCCAGGGTTACAGGTTGTTGGAAATGGGGAGAGGATTAGTCTCTCTGTCTCTGTCTCTGTCTCTCTGTCTCTCTCTCTGTCTCTCTCTCTGTCTCTCTCTCTGTCTCTCTCTCACACACACACACACACACACACACACTAACACTGATTTATAGTGAGAACACTTAAATTCTGCTCTGTTTTCAAGTGTAGAATGCATTGTTATTAACTGCAACTACCCTATTTTGTGGATCTGATCACTCTCAATATCTGCTTGGTGAGGTTTCAACCAGAGAGTCCTGGTGAAGCTGGGTGTAGTTAGACACGTACCCAGGAGAACTGGATTTGTCATTTCTTTGGAGAGTGATCCAGACATGAGACTGTGGTCCTTGGTCTCAGAGGCCCAGAAACCTAATTTGTCATCCCATGGCTTGTGGAGAGCAAAATGTTTCTCAGGGTGGAACTCCCAGAATGATGGATGGAGCACAGAGGTTGCCAATTTCTTATGATGGAAAGGGCCAAGGGGGACCGGATCCTGGTCGTTCTTGGCTGATAGCTGCGGCAGGTTGTGTGGGAAGGCAGGATCTGCACAAAGCTGTGTAAGGACTGAAGAAATGGGAGCCAGGAGGCAGTCCGACAGCTCAGAGAGTAAAGGCCCTTGCCACCAAGCCTAAGGACTTCTCCAACCGGGAACTCACATGGTAGAAGAGAACAAACTCCTACAAGTTGTCCTGTGATCTCTACATGTGAGCCGGGAATGTGTACACACACTAGATCATAGCCAAGCACTGGCAGCTTCTTGGTTTCTATTTTTATGTAGGCCTGGGAATCTCAGCTTTTTATGTGGGGCTTAGGTCTTTGTGCTTGTGCGACAAATTCTCTGATGACTCTTCCTACCCTCCAATTCTTGAACGGGACAGTCCAATTTACAGAGGAGAAACAAATGTGGCTACAACTTAAGCAGATAGATAAGTAACAGGTGTGCGAGTCACAGATGCCAGGCTTTTCCCAAGAGGGCAGTTCCAGCTTCACGTCAGACAAAAAGGATGCTGGATTTTTCTTTTTTTTTTTAATTTATTTTTTATTAGATATTCTTTATTTACATTTCAAATGATTTCCCCTTTCCTGGATCCCCCCTCCCCGAAAGTCCCATAAGCTCTCTCCACCCCCCTACCCCCTGTTCCCCAGTCAACCCCCTCCTGCTTCCTGGTTCTGGTATTCCCCTACACTGCTGCATTGAGCCTTTCCAGGACCAGGGGCCTCACACTGAAACTAATAGAAAAGAAACTGGGGAAGAGCCTTGAGCACATAGGCACAGGGGAAAATTTCCTAAACAGAACACCAATAGCTTATGCTCTAAGATCAAAAATTGGCAAATGGGACCTCATAAAATTACAAAGTTTCTGTAAGGCAAAGGACACTGTCAATAGGACAAAATGGCAACCAACAAATTGGGAAAAGATCTTTACCAACCTTACATCAGATAGAGGGCTAATATCCAGTATATACAAAGAACTCAAGAAGGTAGATTCCAGAGAGCCAAATAACCCTATTAAAAAATGGGGACAAAGCTAAACAAAGAATTTTCACCTGAAGAACTTCAGATGGCTGAGAAGCACCTAAAGAAATGTTCTACATCCTTAGTCATCAGAGAAATGCAAATCAAAACAATCCTGAGATTTCACCTCACACTAGTCAGAATGGCTAAGATCAAAAAATCAGGAGACAGCAGGTACTGGCAAGGATATGGAGAAAGAGGAACACTCCTCCACTGCTGGTGGGGTTGCAAGCCGGTACAACCACTCTGGATTTTTCGTTTGTGTTTGTTTTTGTTTCTCTGTGTAACAGCGTGGTTATCCTGGAACTCTCTCTGTGATCCGCCTGCCCTGCCTCCTAAGTGCTGGGACTAAAGGCCTAAGCCCACCACTGCCTGCTGCCTGTCTGGTTGCTAATGATGACTCCAGTGAAGCTTCTGCAAGTCCCAAAATTCACTTTTTGTTTTGTTTTTCCAGACAGGGTTTTCTGTGTAGCCTTGGCTGTCCTGGAACTTACTTTGTAGACCCGGCTGGCCTTAGACTCAGAGAGATCTGTCTGCGTCTACCTCCCAACTGCTGTTTTTGTTTGTTTGTTTGTTTGTTTGTTTGGTTTGTTTTTGTTTGTTTGTTTTTTGGTTAAGATTTACTTATTGTGGAACTGGAGAAATGGTTCAGTGGGTAAGAGCACTGACTGCTCTCCCAAAGGTTCTGAGTTCAAATCCCAGCAACCACATGGTGGCTCACAACCATCTGTAATGAGTTCAGACACCCTCTTCTGGTGTGTAAAGACAGCTACAACTACAGTGTACTTATCTATAATAACAAATCTTTGGGCTGGAGGAAGCAGGGACTGAGAAAGCAAGGTTAAGCGGAGCAAGCAGAGGTCCTAAGTTCAATCCCCAGCAACGACATGAAGGATCACAACCATCTGTACAGCTACAGTGTACTCACATACATACATAAATAAATAAATAATAAATAAATCTTTAAAAAAGATTTACTCATTTTATGTGTGAGAGTGTTTTGCTTGCATGTATATTTCTCCCATGTGTGCGCCTGATGCCCTGGAGCTGGAGTTATAGATGGCTGTGAGTCACCATGTGAGTGCCAGCCACCATGTGAGTGCTGGGACTGGAACCCAGGTCCTCTGTAAGAACAAGTGCCCTTAACCACAAAACCATCTCTCCAGCCCCCAGAACAACCTTTGAATACTATTTTTACCTCTTATGAAAATAATATATTTGAAAAGAGATGAGAATACAGGAGAAATGGTTGTCTGGCCACCTAATGTGTATTTTGTAATCTTCCTGTATCTTAGAAATAAAAGGAAATAGAATAAAAGGAAAAAATATTAGAGTGAGCCATGTACCCAGAGTTTGGTCTTTAGAATATATGTGTGTGTGTGTGTGGGGGGTGTATATGTGTGTGTATGTATATGTGTGTATGTGTGTGTATGTATGCATGTATATATATCTGTGTGTCTATGTATGTATGTATATATCTCTGTGTGTGTGTGTGTATGTATGTATGTATATATCTGTGTGTGTGTGTGTGTGTGTGCGTGAAAGGAGAGAACAACCTCCTTAAAATTATCCTCTGACCTTCACATATGAGCCTTGGTTCCTGTGCTATACTAGTACATAAATACACATACTAGTAAATAAATAATAAAGAAATGCTTCTGTGTACATCAGAGTAAACATTATTTTTTTAACATTTATTTTTTAAAAAATTCTATGTACGTCTGTGTAGGGGTACACGTGAGTGCAGAACCCACAGAAGCCAGAGGCCTCGGATCCCCTCAAGCTGGAGTGAGAGGCAGTTTTTAAGTTGCCTGAAATAGGTACTGGGAATCTAAGGTGGATCATCGCGTGCACTTGCTCCTAACTGTTAGGCCACCTCTCTAGTCCTAAATACTGTTTGTAAGTTAGACTTTGTAGGGAATTTACAGAATCAATTCCTTCCTAGCAGGGTTCAGAGTGTGTTTGTGTCCCATCAAACCAGTCCAGGTTCTTAAGCTTACGAACTGTATCCGGGAAGCACGCTCCTTTCTGTGATATGGGGAAGGAAGCTAGACAGGATTGCTATTTCGGAACATTCTCTCACCTGATGTCATACTTCCTGTGATTAATCTCTCATCCTGGTCCCCTGCTGGGTATCCTGCCTAATCCCAAACCTCTAGTTATTCTGAACAAAGGATGTTAGTTGACAAAACATGAGACCTGCATGTCTTAAAGTGACACAAAAATTTTTGTTTCTGTGTTTTTAATAGGATTTGAGGAGCTCATTTTTTTTTTAAAAAAAGCCAGTTTGATTCATCACTATCACAGTGACCACATGCTCATGAATTTTCTTTGAATTTTTTAATGGCAAAAGAAAATTAAAATTTTTTAATGTTAAAGAAATGTTTCTATACTTATATCCTGATTTTTCACAGATAGCATTTTTTTGTTGAAGTTTATTTGTGGTAACTCTGGCTTTGCCTGTACCTTGGGGACAAGATGCCTTCATGCTTCTGGCTTTGTTTAAGCTGATAATATGTATTCATCTTTACAGAGGTTTGAAGATCTGTATTTGTAGAACTGCATCTCCATGTTATTTCTTCCTTCCATGTGCTTCCATTATTACTGGGACCCTCTCAGCCAGATCCTTTTCCTTGTCTTTTTCTCTTTCTTTTTCTTTGTGCGCGTGCTGACGATGGAGCTCAGGACCATGTGCCCGTCAAGCACACACTCTCTCAGTGAAGCTACTTCCCCAGCTCCCACTCAAATCCTTGGAGATACATTTTTCTTGTTTTTTGATTCTTTAAAACAAAGGCTCCTCACTAACCGTCTGGGAAACACAAGTCAGAGTTGCCATGCCGTAAACTACAGCCACAGCCCTTGGAGGGCTGAGACACAATGCAGGGAGGCAACAGCGGCCTTGGTAGGATGTGGAGGGGCCAGGACCCTTGAGCACTGCTGGTGGGAATGCACAATGGTGTGGCCATTGAGGCGGGCAGAAGGTGACGCCCCAAAAACCCGAAAGGCCCCAAAGGAAACAAACTGACTATAAAATGACCAGACAACGCTGCAGCTCTATATAAAGTATAGACCCCGAGAATTGAAAGCAGAAAGAGCATGTATTTGCATATCCACGCAGGCAGCATTAATCATGACAGCCGAAAGGCAGAAGCAACCACAACATCTATCAACAGATAAACAAAGTGCGGGTGCACATATAATAAAATGTTATTCTGCCTTTAAAAAGGGGAAATTCGCAGGCTAGCACATGAACACAGATGCACTTAGGAGGCTATGTTGTATGAGGTTAGCCAGCCACAAAAGACAAATGCACTTATAGGATACACTTAAAATAACTATTTTCTGGGTAGGTAGCACACGTATAATCCCAGCACTGGGGAGGTTGAGACAGGAGAATTTGTGAGTTTTAGGATAGCTTGGTCTACAAAGCAAGACAGTATATCACAACAACAAACAACCAACTACATGGAAAGCAGAATGGCGGATGCCTGGAAGGTGGGAAGCAGGCAAGAGCACTAGTATTTAATGACCGCAGAAGGCTGTGCTGTCAATCTGCCCTCTGAAGGCTTGTTTCTACCCAAGGGTTACTCAAGCTTTTATCAGACAAGCTTCCGTTTGCAGTGTGCGGTGGGTACCGCAGAGACCAGAATCAGTCAAGGTGCTGAGAACCATGTCTGTGGAGTGTTCAGTGTTGACCAAGGTTCCTATCGCTCCTCTCCAAGGCTTGGAGAACTCGAGGGAAGGCGGAAGGAGAAGAGTATACGAGTTTGCTTTCTGTTGATGTAGGAAGGGTTTATTACGTCTTACAGGCTGGAGTTCATCACCGAGGGAAGCCAGGAAGGCCAAGCAGGGACCAGGAGGCAGGAGCCATGGATACAGAGGCCATGGAGGAGTGCTGAAGATGGCCACACTCCCCATGGCTTGCTCAGCTTCCTTAGACATCCAGGACGAGCTCCCCACAGCCGGCTGGGCTCTTCCACGTCAATCAGAACGTTCTCTGACAGAATAGACTTACAGAATAGAACAGTTTTCAGGGGCAGTTTCTTAAGAGGCCTTTTTTCAGCTGGAGTCTGAGTTTGTGTCCGTCAAACTTATAAAAATTACCCAGCACAGGGTGGATGGGGAGAAGCGTTTTAAAACAATGTCTCCTAGATATGACCCAGCCGTTGCACATATGAAATCACAGTAGCTGTGATTACCTGGTCAAGACCTACCCTCCCTGAGGAGCTATTGGAAGTTAACCTGTGGAGGGCAAGTCATTTTCTACAGATGTGTAGCCACGGAGTAGCACCCATGCTGGTGCAAGCAATCAGTGGGATGGACACACATGCATAGAAATACATACATGCACACACACACATGCATACATATACACATATACACGCGGAGACTCACACATATAGAGATGCAGACACATATACACACACGTACACATACACACACACATGCATGTGTGCACACAGATACGGCAGTTGGAGGAGAATGCATTTGGAAGAAGGGGCTCCGGGTTTAGGAGGGACATGGGGTAAAGGGGTGATCAAAGTACCTCACCTATGCATATGAAATTATCAGGGAACAAATAATGAAAAAGTTGGTTTTTTTTTTTTTTTGAGAGGATGAGGAAGTTTTGGAGGTAGATGATAGCAGTGAGGACACAATCCTAGGAATGGAGCTATTGCCACCGAACTGCCCATCAAAAAATGGGTAAGGAACCTGACCTCCTCTGGAAGGCCTAATGGTGGAGTACTTCGGAGGCTTAGCAGGGATGCCCAGGTCGGTCCTGCATCTGCAAGATGAGTACCTGAAAGGCTCTACTGAAGTCTGAGTGGCACTGAGAGGAGACTGAGGCCCCCCACTTGCTCTTCAGAAGTAAAGGAAGAAGAGGAGGAGGAGGAAGGGGAGGAGAAGGAGGAGGAATAGAAGAAGAAAAATAAGAAGAGAAGGAACCTAAAGTTATTTAGATTGCACAAGATTCACCTTTGGAAAGTCCCTATAGGCCCCCATAGACTCGTCAATTTGCACTCCTTATATTTAGGTGCATGTGACACAGCACGTATGTGGAGGTTGGAGGATTCTCTCCTTCCATTACCCGATTCCTGAGACCTGAACTCACGTCATCGACCTCGGCAGCAAGCAGCTTTACCCACTGAGCCGCCCCACAGTCCGCCATGCTTTTAAATAGTGACTTCCCGAAGCCATTGAGATGTCTCAAATAACCAAAAGTGATGCAGATGAGGTGGTGATGAGATACAGTGAAGGTTGAGGGTTCCTACAGATGTTGTTACAGGAAGTACCAAGGTGACAGAGAAGAAAACATTAAAAAGAGAAACTGTTATGTAAAAGGACAAAGGATTGTATCACGGTGATAACAGATAACAAGACGCTGAGTTCCTTCTCCCCACTCCCCGTCCTCCCCAAGTCTTGTAATGTAGCCCTAGATGGCCTCCATTTTATATATAGCACAGCGGCTTAAACTCAAGGCAACCATCCTGCCTGCCCCTGCCTGCGAAGTGCCGGGATTGCGAGCATGAACCATTATACTGGTAATACATGGAGTAGTTAACGTAAAAATTTCTCTAAACCTTTTAAACTGTGATTCCTGTGATAAGGTGCTTGCATTAGGGAGGGAATTGCTGAGGGGGTTGCGGAAAGATAGACAGATGAAGAAAATGTAGGAGACGAGGCAGGCAGGGTGTGGTGTCAGGAGTTGGGAGTAGCAGGGGACATTTCTGAGCGTGGACAGATGGACCAATGGGGAGTCAGCAAGAAGCAACAGGTGGGGAAGACTGGTGAGAGGACAGTTAGCTCCTGGCCCACGGAGCCTGACAGTGACATCAGAGGCAAGGAAGCAGGAGCAGATCCAGGAGATTGAGCAAGAGACTGATTAAGTTCTTTTCCCGAGGGGCATCTGTCAAACACCTGTGACAACAGGAATGCCTAGGGACTTAATGTCCCAGTCACAAATACTCGATCACATGGCATTGGTTCAGAACTCAGGCTGGAGAAACGGGTGCTGGGGAGGCCCAGAGCCAGTCAAGCAGCGAAACTCAGAAAGCTCAACCCAGAAATCCTTACATGTCCTGGGTAATGCTTGGGACCAGAGCCTGGTTCCTGCTTCAGGAATGCACAGCCCCAACAAAGATGGCTCCCGCAGGAGCGGGTGCTTACACTGACTTCTGTTCTTGTGCAGTCATTGACGAGTTTTCCCATGATGCTTCAGTGTTAGGGTGAAGGAATGTGATATGCATACATTCTTCACTCCTCTCTGAGACAGGAGTGAGTTGGGATACGTCATATTTAGTAAATACATGTTGTGTGTGCTTGCTTGTCATCTCTTAACTCATAACTATGGAGAAGTCAAAGTTGGATTAGGAAGCGAGCAGGGATGCTGCTTCGATATCCAGCCCTTCCCGTGTGATTTGGAGGACACTGGCTTGAGTTCATTTTGAGGCTTAGCAGGGAGTCCTGGTCCATCCTCCCACACGAACCGTCAGTATTTGAAGCCAGAACCACCTTTAGCTGTTTGCTTTCCCCTGTGTCCTTTACCTCAGATAAGATCTATTTAGCAAAGAGTGATGCCCGGTTGTCAGGCACCCCGAGAGCCGCCGTCTCGCTCCAGACATCTTGCAGCATCTGTGTTCAGTGCATTTGGGAACGGCTGTGGGAATTCCTGGGGCAATCCGCAGAGTCCGCCCTCTGAGGCTGTGTGGAGTTCATGAATGACGCCGCTCCTGCTGGCTGCTTCATGGCATAAACTCAAGAATTCAGGCAGCTGGTGGGAGCTCACCGCTCTTTCTCTTTTGTGTCTGGTGCCAAGGGCCCGTTTCTCCCCGCAAAGGGTCTGGTCCCTGTGCAAAATCACAGGAAGGGGATCAGCCTCCTCTGAGGGTCAGAGCATCATTAATGCGTCAGAACCCAAGAGCATTTTACCATGGACTAATTGGTAAGATGAGCTAGTTATTTACAGTATCCAGATCTTGCTGCCATAGCCCCTCCAGTGAGGGGGCGGTGGTGGTGGGGGCGGGGAGGGGAGGGGAGGGGAGGGTTTGCAGCTCTGTGCTATCACACCCAGCTGTAAACCACGTTTTAGTGTTTGGGTAAGACGAAGATACCCAACGTCTTTATAGGCAATCTAGAGTTCTCTTCTGGCTTGCAGGCATACATACAGGCAGAACACTGTATACCTAATAAATAAGCCTTTTTTTTTTTTAAGAAAGTACAGGTTAAACATTCATAATAAGAAAATATAAAGTCTAAAGTACCCCAAAATCTGAAACTTTTTGAGTGTTAACATGACACAAGTAGAAAATTCCACACCATATTTTGTACACACAACTACATGTGTATCTGCATAGACACATGTGACCTTGAGGCACCGGGAAGCATATGAAGTATAGAGTAATTTTGTATTTAGACTTAAGCTTCATCCCCAAGATAGCTCATTAATTCTATGCAAATATTCCAAAATCTGAAGAAAAAAAAATCTGAAGTGAAAGTGCTTCTGGTCCCAAGCATTCTGGATGAGGGCTCCTCGCCGTGGAAGACTCCGTGCTGGGTTTAACCGACAGCAGTGCTGTGGATGCCAAAGATCTGGGCCTGGAATTTGTGAAGTCTTGGCCTCAGCATCAAGAATCTGTCTTTGGCCTTTGTTCGGGATTCTGAACCAGGCTTACACTGAAGGTGTAAAGGGACTGTACAAAGGACTCCAAGGGAGGCCAGGAAACCAGAGAACCAAGGGAAGAGAAGGCCCAATTAGTGATTTATAAGGAAGCTAATTTCCATGGATTCTTACTTTAGAAATTGACAGTTACCAAGGACCTCAGCTGAGCTATTTGCAGCTTCATCCAGCCTCTCTCATGGAAAAATTAATCAGTTTCACCTGCTTTTTCTCATTCCTCACATGCCTTCTTTTTTAACTTCTCGTCTGGCTCAATTCAGAAGGTGCTGGAGTCGGAAAACCTCTTCTGAGGCCAGCTCACTGTGAGGACAGTGCTGGCTTCTGGTCAAGCAGAGGCATAGCCACAGCCAGGCGAGGCGCTGAGCCCAGGTCTAGTCTTCCCTTCCCTTACCTGACCTGCTTGGGACTTTGGAGAACTTTAGAGGAGAGCCCCGCTGTCCCCTGACAAAGTCTCTGAAGTCTGCTATCCCCATTGGCTGAGATTTGCTAGCTTAAGTCACTTGTGTGGAGACTGAAGTTTTTTGTGTTCCGTCCTCATAGGAGATGCTGAACAGCTGGTCTCCGTCTCCCTGTGGAATGGCCTTTAAACCTTGCAGGCCATTGTTAAATGGTCTCTAGGCTTTCTTTTCCTCAAACTGAGAATCATAGCTTCATTCTCCCTGCTCCTCATGGGTCCCATTTTCCATCCCCTTTTACATCTTTGTTTTTTGAATGCTCTCAGGTTTCTCTAAGATATTCCCCTTTGGAAGATATTTGAAGGAAAACAGCAGAAGTGTCTTCAGTTATACTTAATGTTGTCAGCATTCTCAACTTATCATGAACCTAGTTTCCATTAGTTGATTGGCTGCTGGGGCCTTGACTCCTTGGAGCCAGACCATGCCCATAGGGGAGTTCAGTTATGCCACCTCAGACTTTGAGAGTCCTGCAAGAATGGGAGTTTGGTGGCTTGCAGAACTAAAAACAACATCCAACATTCGTATGGTTCTTAAAGAACACGAAACAGACTCTTGTTTTATCTGGACTGTGTCTAGACAATCTATATCTATCTAGACTTTCTATGAATTCAATAGGGAATCTACATCTTGATTGTTTATGGTGGAAAAAATGCAATTTTTAGAGGAGAAAAAAATGAATTCAGGAAATTCTGTCAGATATGTTGAGATCAACAATAGTGTGTGGACTTTATCTTGTTGGGTGGGTAAGCAAAGGCTGTGGAGGCTGAAGTTAGGGTATGGATGGCGTCTTAGGATGGGGAAAAGATGACTGGAGATGGCAACTGTGCAGGCCTGTGGTGGTTGAAGGATTCTGGTTATGGACTGCTTGTAGAGACTGTAGGGGAAGGCTTGGAATTAGTTAGACCAGGCATGTAGATGGGTCACTGCAAGAAATGGCATGGGAGCTAGATTAAGGTGGGTTCCAGATCCTGGCATGTGGCTGGGAGGATGTTCATGGGCCTGTGAAAACAGATTCTTTAGACTCTCATGGGGGGGGGGGGCAACTCAAGCAGACAGAGTTTTGCTTTTTTCAGAGACCAGAATTAAGACAAAATTGAAGTCAGAGGCTGTCAAAGTGGACCAAGGAAGTCAAACAAGTCCTCTTAGATGGACACTAGTTGAAAAGGTAGTCATGGGCTGGTGCATGCCTTTAAAACGAGTTATTTGGAAAGGGTAGGTGGGAAGATTGCGGATTCAAGACCAGCCTGGGTAACCCTACCATAAGAAGAATAAACAAGTGAAGAAAAAGAGTTAAATGATCTTCATCACTCTCAGGTTCTTTTTCCAAATAATGCAAAGACTCCTATAATACATTCTTTGATTCAAATACTGCTGGGGGATTTTCCTTTTCTGAGAGGGCTTTGTAGGAACAGTTAGTAAAACCAGGAGCTAAGACTGAAGGATAGGAGAGGAGTGGGCTGGGGACTGTTTGAGATATCAGAACTGAAGTGCCTAAGTGCACTTCACTCAACAAGAACGAGGACTGTAGCTCAGATCCTCGGTCACTGTTCCACTGCTGTGAAGAGATGCCCCCGTCAGATTATTTATTTTATTTTATGGGTATGAGTATTTTGCCTGCATCCATGCGTATGTGCACATGTGCACGCCTGGTGTCACGGGTCCCCTGGAACTGGAGTTACAGACAGTTGTGAGCTGCCATGTGGGTGTTGCAAATTGAACCTCGGTCCTCTAGAGGAGTGGCCAGGACTCTCAACCATTGAGCCAATTCTCCAGACTCAAGGAAACTCTTATAAAAGAAAAGCATTTAAGTGAGGTCTTGTTTACAGTTTCAGAAGGTTAGTTCGTTATTATCATGGTGGGGAACATGGTCATGCACATGGTGCTGGGGCAGTAGCCGAGAGTTACAATGTGATATAGAAGCAAGCCAAGAAGGCCACAGCTCCTAATCCTTCAAATAGTGCTGACCCTAATTCAAACCACCACAGATCCCTACACTTGTGGAGAAGCCAGGCAGGTATGATGACCACCTGTAGTCTTAGCACTGGGAGGTAGACATAGAGGAAGCTGACTAGACTAGCCAAATCAGGAAGTTCAGCGAGAGAGCCCACCTCAGTAAATAAAGTGGAGTGTGATGGAGGAAGGCATCCACATGTCAGCTCAGCCCTCCACATATATGTGTATATATGTCACCGACATACACACACACATGCCCCCGCACATGCATCTATATGTACATACACTTCACACATTATAAATTTTTGTAAAAAGGTAGAAAAATCAGAGATGCACAGTGTTAAAACAGGATTTTAATGGGAAGTGTTGCAATGGAGAGGAGGCATCGCTATAAAACTGGGAGGGAGAGTGATACAGTGAGGGTCAGGGAACTTAGGCCAGGAGCAAGGTGGGGACCAGTGGATGGGAAATAGCTGAGAGGAGACATCATGGGAAGGGAGAGTTCTGGTTCCACCAGCTTGGTAGGATGCTCAAGACATCAGAACAGCCATACATCACCTGCAGGGTAAAAGATGATGAATTTGATCAGATATTGAAGGCGGGGATTCTTGCTAAACCAGCTTAGTAGGATTTTTGGATAAAATTGGGTAACACAAAGGTGGTCTAGTCTGACTAAATCTTGGTCATGGAAAAAGATTTGTCAGAGCATTAGTCTTTGTAACGCCAAAAGTACAGTACACAGGCACAGGACACAGCTTGGGTTGGAGCTTTGAAACAGAATGCCCTCTTTTTTTTTTTTTTAAACAAAATGTCAAGGCTCTATCAAGTGCCTTGCAGTTTCTGCAGAAGTTCTGAGGGCCGTTTGGCCTTGGGGGACTGAGCTGTGCATGAACAATGTCACTGACGTCAAATCTTTGCTTCTTGTAATTTTGAGAAACTGGCTCTATGAACCCTCCCAGGCTCTGGAGACCTCTGTTGCCTAGGTTAATGTTTTGTTTCAGGTCTTCTTGGGAACAGTGTGATGCATTGATAATCATTTCTCAGGAATGTAGTCCTCATTCACTTGCTATTGGAATGAAGGACAAAGGCTGGTCAGGTGGCTCAGGGGGTGGAGGTCCCAGGACCTATGAAGTGTATGTCAAGACCCAACGTCTGGCTCCACATATACGTCACAGCCAAGAATAAATAAATAAATAAATAAATAAATAAGACAGAAAAATAAATAGATAAAAAGAGATAAATAAATAAATAAGAAAGACAGAAAAATAAATAGATAAAAAAAGAAGTATGACAAAATATTTTTAAGAAGACAAGCTATAAAACTCTCTCAATTTAAGCCGGGCAGTGGTGGCGCACGCCTGTAATCCCAGCACTCTGGGAGGCAGAGGCAGGCAGATTTCTGAGTTCGAGGCCAGCCTGGTCTACAGAGTGAGTTCCAGGACAGCCAGAGCTATACATAGAAACCTTGTCTCGATAAAACCAAATCCAAAAAAAAAAAAAAAAACAAAAAAAAAACCCTCTCAATTTCCTGTCCCTCAAAATGTGTGGTGTGATTTTTGTGTTTTAGTTTTCTTTCTAGTGAGACCTTTTCTTAATCTGACTTTAACATTCACACATCCTTTCCTTTGGCAGTCACCCATGCGTGTCAGGCAAATTGCTATTGGTTTTTTATTGACCCTGTGGGTAAATGGAACACAGCTTGGCTATCATGGGCATCTTCTTCCTTTAAGTTGTTTGTATTTGCTTAAAATGATTGTACTGAAACAAATACAACTTTATTTTCAAATTTATAATTTGCAGGTTGATTTCACATAGTTTTTTGTTTGTTTTGCACCAAACGGTTGGCACATATGTGCAGTCTATTCAGAAAGTAAAAATTGGTGTTCTGTGTCTTTTTCAATTGCTCTCTCTCCACCTAATCTTTTTGCTACAGGGTTTCTTCCTTAATCCACTGTTGCCCAGATTGGCTGGCCAATGAGGTCTGGTGCTCTCTCTGTCTCTGCTTCCCTGAACCAGGGTAACATGTGCACAACGATGCCTAGAATGAGAAGGTCCAGTAGAAGTGTCTGTCTGTGAGAATATGTTGGAGTGTCTGTGGGTTGCTTCTCTGGAGCTGTCCTGGATGTAGATTTTGAGTAAATGCCTAAACTTGGCAAGATGCTGAAACATATATAAACACACACACACACACACACACACACACACACACACATACACACACACACATTAAAGTTAGAGAATTAAGTTAAATATTTGGGAGAGAAAAATTTTCTTAGGTGTACATCTGAAACCCTTAGGTCTTGGTGGTTAGAGTAAGGGCAGTCCCAATATCAGGGAACAGGAGAGGAATCTCGCCCTCTGGAATAGGTAACAGGCAGAAACTTAGACTACTTATTGGCAGGTGTACTTATCAAGATGGAGTCTGTTTGGCCCACAAGAGGTAGGTCTAAGTGGGTTTCCTGGAGCTTGTAAGTTTATAAAATACATTTCAACATGTCTTTAAGGTGAGCTTAGGGAAGACAAAAGCCTTTCATGGAGCAGAAGGAGACTGAATATATATATATATATATATCATGAGTTTACATTTAAAAATAATTATTCAAGGAAACTCAAAACATTGACCTTGTGAATATGATAGTTGATCATATAGTTTAGCACGAGAAACACCTTAAATCTATAGTTAAAAGACAACCAAAGGAAACTTACATTTGTAACTATGGCAGCTGATAGTCTAGATTTAGCATGAGAAACACCTTAAATCTATAGTTAAAAGACAACCAAAGGAAACTTAAAAATTGAACTTGTGACTATAAAAATTGAGTCAGGGCACAGTTTGAATCGCGGTACGACGGAGGAGTGGGCGCCGGGATCTCGCTGAGTGTCTGCCTGGCCTCGTCTCTTCCTCGCTTGTCCGAGCTTCAGCACAGTCCGAGATGGCTGGCCGTGAGGCTGGAAAGGACTCCGGAAAGGCCAAGACAAAGGCGGTTTCCCGCACACACGCAACGAGCCGGCTTGCAGTTCCCTGTGGGCCGTATTCATCGACACCTGAAACCTAGGACAACCAGCCACGGACGTGTGGGCACGAGCGCTGCTGTGTACAGCGCAGCCATCCTGGAGTACCTCACCGCAGAGGTACTTGAGTTGGCAGGAAATGCATCAAAAGACTTAAAGGTAACACGTATTACACACACACACACACACACACACACACCATCACTTGCAACTTGCTATACGTGGAGATGAAGAATTGGATTCTCTGATCAAGGCTACAATTGCTGGTGGCGGTATCATCCCACACATCCACAAATCGCTGATTGGGAAGAAAGGACAACAGAAGACTGTCTAAGGATGCTTGGATTCCTTATTATCTCAGGACTCTAAATATTCTTAACAGCTGTCCAGTGTGGTGATTCCAGTGGACTGTATCTCTGTGAGAAACACAATTTTGCCCTTTTGTAATTCTATTTGAGCAAGTTGGAGGCTTAATTAGCCTTCCAACCAACCAAATTTCTGCATTCGAGTCTTACCCATATTGAAGTGTTACTGTGGCTTCAAAGAAGCTATTGATTCTGAAGTAGTGGGTTTTTGATTGAGTTGACTGTTTTTTAAAAAAAAACTGTTTGGATTTTAATTGTAATGCAGAAGTTAGAGTAACAAACATTTGGTTTTGTACAGACACTATTTCCACTCTGGTGGATAAACTCAGTAAAGGTCATATCCCAAGCTACTTTTAAACTTGCTTAATAATTGGGACTTACCTTAGATCTCATTCAGCAACAAGTACATTCTTTCTAATTAAACAGTGCACCTGTAGATGAAGTCATAAAAAAAAAGTTGAATCATATAGTGGGATGTTCTTATTAGGGTTAGGCTAATTTATAAGAGCTATATTGATTGTTAGGACAGCGGTGTAACAAAGGGAGCTAATCTGAAGCATTTCATCACTGGAAACCGAGTTTAGGTAATAAGAGAAGATTACATCTGTGAGAGGTTACATCTGAACTTGTGAATTGTTTATTGCAAAGTCTGTGGGTAAGACAAACCTGTCTGTCTTTGATAAGAGACCTAGCAGTCTTAGCTAGTTAAGGAATTGACTAATGAACTAATCAGGCGGTAGATTACCTTAGGGTAAGGAGCTAGAGGTCTGTTTTCTAGCATCAAGCTATAGTTACCTTAACTGTCAATGCAGTCAGAAATCTGGGAAGAATAAATTATTATAGTCTAGATGTGTAGGGGAGGAGCTGATACTAAAATCTGGTCCCCTAGTTGTTTCTTGATTATGTCAATAAAGATGTTAGAAGCCAATCATTGGGTGAAAAAAAAAAGGTGGACTTTCCAGGTTCCAGGAGGAAGAGGAAAGAAAGAGACAGACAGAGAGAGAGAGAGAGAGAGAGAGAGAGAGAGAGAGAGAGAGAGAGTTTAGGGGTGGCTGAACTGGTAGCAGCCTCCACCACTGGGGAATGCTAAAATAGAATAGCTGGTGAGATTAGGGCTATAGATTCTGCACCCTGCAGCTGTGTTATATGGCTGGTTTAAAAATATTAAGGCTGTCTGGTGTTTTCCATCTGGGACTCAGGTGGCAAGAGAAAGGCTTGCGTAGTTGTTAGAGGATTGGTAGAGCTGTTGGTCGGTGTAGAGAAATCACAGCTCCTGGTGTTCACGGTAAAAGCATGAGGTGGTGGCTTGGTGGAGCTGAGTGGGCCTGGAGTAGTTTGTCGAAGCTGGCCATGGGGTTGAGGGAGACAGCCATTGCTGGCGTTTGATCTCGGAGCCTAGCGCCGGCTGTGGCACTGAGCAAAGAACCAGTGTGTTTTTAAAATTACACACGACAGAGATGTCATTAATTAAAACTACAGACAGAGATTGATCTATAGTACACTACATAGATGGTTTCCAGGTCCCTGTGGTCTCCATCGAAGCTTGGGCAGTTGGGCAGTCAGTCTGGCCATCAGACCCAGAAGACAAGACAGTTTTTCCCGTGGCTTAGGAATGTGGGAGAAACGACTCACCTCATCTTAGGCAATATGAGGCATTTAACTCTCCTGATATCGACTGTTTGTCCAGTGTTGCCCTGGCTTCAGGCAAGGCAATGAAGCCCATGTTTCTCAGTGGTTATCATACTACAAACCAGGCAGTCTTGTCTCTGTGCCCATATCTTCTCAGAGACCTTGGGGGGAGGATCACTGTTAGGCTTTGGGAGTCTCTATCATAATAAGCTTAAACATTTAACATTACATTAGCAGATTTCAGACAAGACTGAGAGCCAATGTCTATTAAGCATGTCTGAGTTAGACAATCTGTGTTTGTATCATTACTTTTCCTGGATGTATCTGAAGATGCAAATGAAGAGAGCACACTGTGACTTAGTGACAGTAGCCAAAGCAAGGCTAAACATATATTTAAGGCAGTGATCTTTAACCTTTTTACTGTTTAAAAGTCATCATTTACTAAGACAGGATAGAATGAAAACCTTGTCTTAATTGGAAAATGTCTTTGGAGACCTTAAGTCAGGTTGTGCTCCTAAAGGCAGCAAAGTGGGGGACTGCCCATAGCAAAGATGGCAGATGGTGCTGGGGCTGCCCTTAGCTAAGATGGTGCTGAAGCAAATAGTGTAGGGAAAACCTTATCTGCCTACCACAAAGATAGCACTGAAGCTACAGCTCTGCCTGGAGGAAAGTCACATGTTTGTTTTCTCTAGGAACATAATGAAGAAGTAACTAAGTATCTCAGAATGGAATGGCAGAAACATGACAGAGACAAACATAAAGACAAATCTAAATGGTACAATGTGAGGGCATGGTGCGGCTCGGCAGTGAGCAGTGGCTTCAGGAGCACGGAGGCTCAGGTAGCGGCTGGGCAGAAGAGAGTATCTGTAACTTTAGGTTTTTCATATTTTATTTCTAAGGATGGCTCTTAAACACTTTAATCTTCCTTGTAGTCTACCACCCACCAGAGGTAGTGGAAAAGGAAGGATATGGGTGAAGTGAACCTGTTTGGAAAGGTTCTTTGGAGCACCTCCTGTCTGTGTTGTCTGGAAATGAGCAGTTCAGTTCACAGGTCAGCAGGCAATGGCGAATGGGCTCTACCCACTCACAAACACTTCACTGATACACCAGCAGTCCAGTTTGGTAGAGTCAGCTTAGCAACAGTGATGACAGGACCTAGCAGAGAGAGCCAGGCCTCAGCCTCTGCTCCAGTCAGCAGGAGGCACCCAGAGGGACACCAGGAGAAGTTCTGGGCTATACCTCTCTCAGGGAAGCGAAGGTCAGCTAAGACTTGAGACGTACAACCTTTGTACGGCTAGCTGTAGCAGCAAGCCAAGCTGTCTCTGTCACTCTGTGGAGTCCTATTTACACCCTCCAAACATCACGCGCCCTCCACGTGCCTTGCCACAGCACAGGTCTTGCGTTAGCATGCGCATCCAGACAGCCCGAGTCTGCAGAGGCAGTGACACCACCAGACATTTTTTGGTGTGTTTCTCTCTATGGCATCCCGACAAATGCAGCTCAACTATGCAATGTAAGACAGACCGATCCAGGCATGTCCTTAGCAAAAAATCCTTCATCATGCATCCTTTCTCGCGCTTGCTTTAGCAGAACATCCCTTTTCCTGTGTCTGCTTCAGCAAAATGTTCCTTCACAAGTCTGCCTAAGCCTTTCACACCTGTGTCTACTTTAAGGAAACATTCTTTTCACAGCTTGCCCCAGCAAAACACCATTCAACTGACTTTCCAAAGAACCCTTAAGTTTCCATTTCATCTATCAGTGGCCAGCGGGGTGGGACAGAGGGTGAGCCTGAAGCAGGGTTCTCTCTGTCTCTTAGCTGCTCTTTCCGGTGCAGTCCGTTGTGCGCGCTATGGACTGGATGGTGTGCTAAGCAATCGGCAACAAGTGCCTATATGTGGCCATGTAGAGTTTTTGGTTTGTGGCTAGTGGGGCCAAATTTAGCTCGTGAATTAGACAGAGAGGCATACTGCAGTGTCAAAGATACTCCCTTCTAGTTGAGAGGAGTAGCTAGTGACTCGCTCATTCCAGGCAGCTGTGGTATCTGGGAATGATAGCCAGGCCAGATCCTCAGGTCATCAGGCGGTGAATGTGGGGCCTGAGCTCAGCGGGAGAAGAGTTTACCCAGGCCTCAGGTTTCCACAGTGGTGAGAGAAGGAACCCACTCAGAGAAGAGGGGAGAGTTCTCACCCACTGGAAATTGTCCTAGAATGAAGGGTCAGCGAGAGGGTATGTCATGAAGACTGTGAATGCCTCTGTCCTCAAGGACTCTAAGGTGGCTGGGAGCTCAACAGCCCTCCCTTGGGACCAAGGGACATTTATGCTGACCATGTTTACACTGACGGTATTTATGCTAACACTGGGAATCCAAACTCAGGTCTTCATGCCTGAGATAGGTCAGTCACTCCACTGACTGAGCTATCTCTCTTGTCCCGCAAGTGTATGTATCTTGTGTATATTTTTACGAATAAACATATTTTTGAATAAGATTAGCCAGTTTGAAAGGAATAATGTAGAACGAAGATGAGGAAGACATTCTGTGTGAAATTGTCACGATGAGCTTGAACATGATCGCCTCGTTCAGACTTATCTATCAGGTAAGTCTTATTATTAATGTTTCCATTTAGCAGAAAGGGAAATGGAGACTCGCACAGAGTAAGTATTTGTTAAAAAACATTACCCAGCTAGCTAGAGGTGCTTGGGACTTCCAGAGTCATCATAGGCTGAAGATCTGGACACCTGCAATTTTGCAAGCCAGTGCTCAATGCAAGTATTCTCATTATAAAAATGTCTGTCTTGCTGTATAAGAAGTTGTCTTCTCTATATTCTGAAAACAGCATTCCTAAATTATCATCTGATTGTAATTCTAAGGGAGGCATTTGGTCTTTTTTTTTCCAGTTATTAAACTTTCTTCACATGACTGATTTTTTTTCAAGCATTCTTTCTCTTTCCCCTTTTCTTCCTTTTCCTCCCTTCCTTCTCTCTAAACTATCTATCTATCTATCTATCTATCTATCTATCTATCTATCTATCTATCTATCTATCATATGTGTAGATCAAAAGACCATTTGTGGGAATCAGTCCTCTACTTCTGTCTTAGGGTTTTATTGCTATTAAGAGACACCATGACAAAGGCAACTCTTAAAAGGAAAATACTTAATTGGTGTGGCCTAGAGTTTCAGAGGTTCGATACTTTCCCATCATGGCAACAAGCATGGCGGCATGCAGATAGACAGTGCTGAAGAAGGAGCCGAGAGTTCTGCATCTTGATCTGCAGGCAGCAGAGACTGTATGCCACACTAGGCATAGCTGGAGCATAGGAGACCTTATATTCCACCTGCACAAGCATACACTTCCTTCCACGAGGCCACACCTACTCCAAGAGACCACACCTCCCAATAGTGCCATTTCCTATGAACACATCTGTCTATATTGGCCATACCTATTCAAACCACCACACCTTCTATCATGTGGGTCCCAGGAATCAAATTCAGGCTGTCAGGCTTGGCAGTGTCTTTAGCTACTTGGGGCCATCTCAGCAGTAGCTCTTCCTTCCTCTCTCTCTCTCTCTCTCTCTCTCTCTCTCTCTCTCTCTTCTTCTTCTTCTTCTTCTTCTTCTTCCTTCATAAAGTCTCACTGTGCAACTCAGGCTGCTTCTAAGTCATAAGCCTCCTTTCTTAACCTTCATGTGGAGGAATCACAGGCATTAATCATCACTCCCAGCTAATCTTTCATGCTTTTAGTAATTTGTGGCACATTTTCTTTAAATCTCCTGAATGAATTCATAACCCCCCTTTTTTTTAAACTCTAAGACCAAAATAGAATGTAATAGTCTTATGAAGGTCAAGTTTATATTGAGGAAAATAGAGTTCCCTCTGCTCTAGGATCTCCTAGTCCTGTTGGAACATAGCGATTTTATGCAAACATACTCCTACTATACTGCGCCCCTCCCCAGCCCTCCATATACACACATACACACACACATACACACACACACACATACACACACACACACACTCACTCACACACACACTCACTCACAGACACATACACACACACACTCACTCACACACACACTCACACACATACACACACACATACACACACACACTCACACACACACACTCACTCACACACACATACACAACACATACACACACACATACACACACACTCACTCACACACACACACACACACACACAGACACACACACGGAGTGGTCAACTCGGGCTCCTGGATTCCATTCTGCTGTTTCTGCCCAGACATGTGACAGCTAACTAAAGCAGACAGAGGCAGAAATGGTATTTCCGTGGAAGAAAATACAGCAAGATGACTCCGAGGAAAGGAAAGGCAGGCTAAATCTGGCTAAATTACAGTTAATTGGGAGAAAAAGGCCCAAGATTGTGTTGAAGAGGCAGCCAGGTGCCAGGTCCAGTTTTAGTTTAAGCACTTCCTATAAATGAATCTACGCAACCATTCTAAAAATAGCTACTATTATCATGCCCTCTCTCTTTTTCTAGAGTGGAAGTGAGTACTCACAACATTTAGGAACTTTTTGAGGTAATTTACTTAATAAACGTTTGTCGACTGAAATAAACAAAAGACATTAATTTATGGTATCAGAGCTTGGAAGAGTTTTTATTCCTCAATACGCAATTGTGTCATTTTCTGCTTTCAGATTTTAAATGCTTTCTTCCTTCCTCCCTTCTTTTCTTCCTCTCTTCCTTTCTCCCTCCCTCCCCCTCTTCCTTCCTCCCTCTCTCTCCTTTCTAGTTTATATTTATTTGCAAAGCTCAGCTTGCCCTTGAGTTTGCCTTCTGGAGTGTTGAGATAGCATGTATGTACCTGGCGAAGTTACCTTTAAAACCTTTAAAATATAAAAACATTTCTAATAGAACTGGGCGTATGTCTCCTTGTCACGGATGGGTGAGGCCCTGACTTAGATCCACAGTACTGCAAACCAAACCAAGCCAAGCCAGGTGGTGGCTGTGGCTAGTGTGTCTCATCGCCCCCTTTGGCGGTGCTTCGTCCCCACTGCCGATGAACTTGTCTGAGTGATGGGTTTGCTTTTCCTCTGCAATTCAGTATAATGTCAACATGTCGCACCTCAGTTTCTAAGCCACAGTATCTCTGTTCCTACCTAGTTCTGTCAGTAGTGATGGATCATGACCCTTAGACCACATTGGGTTAGTTAGGTAAGCAGTTAGAGCAATAAAGATAAATCAGACATGAAATGTAAGGCTGGGAGGGTTTCCTGTGTGTAACAGACTCTCAAAACTGGTCAGAGGGTGGAGAGATAGCTCATGGGATAAAAGTTCTTACCACACAAGCCTGATGACCTGAGTTCAATCCCCAGAACCCACAGATGATTGGAGAATCATCCGGGAGTTCAAGTACACAGTGACAGAGTGACCACCTCAAAACATGGTGTGAAGAGAGAGCTCACTCCTAGAAAGTCGTCATCTGATATCCACATGCATGCACTCACACATGTACATATGCACTCACACATGTACATATACATGTTTGCATACATACTTGCATATATACACATGTGCATGCACAATGAACATGCATGCACACACATGGACCCATAAGCACATATGTATACACCTGAATATATACATGCACACGCATGGCCATATGCACATATATGCACACACATGCAGCACACATATATACATAGGCACACATCATTTTTTTTTTGATTTGGTTTTTTTGAGACAGGGTTTCTCTGTATAGCCCTGGCCGTCCTGGAACTTACTCTGTAGATCAGGCTGGCCTCGAACTCAGAAATCTACCTGCCTCTGCTTCCCAGAGTGCTGGGATTACAGGTGTGCGCCACCACCTCCAGCCGGCACACATCTTTCAAAAAGTGAAATGAGCAGTTCACAGATTGGATTGTGGGAACTTTGTGATGATACACAGGCCATCTTGCTGTTGGGAGGATTAGTCATGATGACAGACACCTGTTCGACGCATACTTTTAAGTGAACATCATTCAAATACACAATATTCTTTGAAAAGTGACACCTTGACAGCTCCCTCTTTCTCAGTCCCTAAGTCTGAGCCATCATTAAGCTCTTTTTTCTGGAATCTTCCTCCAGGGGTGGAAGAGGTGTGATATCTTGCCTCATCTATCAGCAGGGTCACGACTGACTCTTGTATAACAAAATACAAAAGCAGAGAATATGTATGAAACACAGTTGTATGCACACGGGAGCTCTCAGACACAGAGAACCCAGACCCATGGACAAGTGTTCCTATTTATGCTTAAATCCTGTGAAGAATGGACAGCCATACAGAATGTGATTGGGTGAAAGGGACCGATGGTGGCAGGCTGAGCGGGGACACTCGCAAGTCTGTCTATTCTGGCTCCTCTGGGCCTTTTGCTGTAGCATCTTTGCCCCCCAGAATCAGCTGAGAACCTTTTTTGGGGATGAGAGTCTTAAGCTACAGCTGTAGATCCGAGACCCTGGGGGCACCTGCTCAAGTATCCAAGTTCTTGTGTCCCAGGGCAAAGAAATTGGACCAGGAACACACGAAAAAGAATAGAAACAGAGACAGCTGAAATCCCTTCTATATTATGACCTATTTCCAGGCAGAACAACTCAGGGAATCTCTCAAAATCAGCTCCTACATAGAGCCAAAGAAATCTTTTAGGTTTTGTGCCTGCTTTTGGGGGTGGAGTTTATTTTCTGTGACCTGACATGACTTGACCTGAGGAATTCTGATTTCTGTGAATTGCTTTGGGGCAGAAGAAAGGGGTGGGAGGCAGGAGGCCATGGGGAGGTCAGAGAGAGCCCTTCCAGGCTCTTTCAATGAGGACAGTTTAATATAGTCAGACAAAATACCATATTCATTCCAGACAGCCGTACTTTTGAATATTGTTTTCCGAGTCTCGCGGTCCCGCCTCCCTTCCCCCTCGCCTCTCTGTCCCGTCCAGCTTTTGTCTCTCACCTGCTTCCATAGCAAATTAAACTGTACCTGGCTGGACATACCTGGAAACCCTGCATCTGTGAGGCTGACGTGGGAGGGTTGAAGTTGTTCAAGGTCGTGCCCGGATCCAGCCCCTCCTCGCCATCTCATGCTCTGTGCCCTGAAGAGCTGGTTTTTAAGCTGTCTCTTTACCAACTTTTGTTTCTCGGCTTCCCCTGATGGCTGAGGTCCTCTGCCGCTCAGCTTGATGTCACTTGATGTCACAGCAGCCTTCTCTTAACTATTCTGCATCTCATGTCTTTAGAAATCCCAGCTCTGTGGTTCCTTTGTGAGATGGCAGAATCCTGTACCGCTAGTATGTGAGGATTGAAAGGGGCTGAGACTTTTGCTTCTTCACAGTATCCTCACAGTCTAGTTAGGAACCGGCTACAAACCCACCCTCGAAAATACTTGTTGCATAAAGTATGCAAATACTTAAAAGTGGCTTTGAATTTCACACAGGTCTGTTGGGATGACATTTAGTAGAAAGTGTTCTTCCACAGACTGCTACTCAGCTGTATGAGGTAGGGGGGGGGGGAGTCTTAGTCCAAAGGCGCAAAGAGAAAGACCACTGACCCAAATCTCTGTGGCCAAATTAATTAAGGCAGGCAATTAATTAAAGCAAGCTTTTTTTTTATCTGTGTGCACAGGTTGCCTCTCCCAAGGCAGGGTTCAAGAGGTCAGCTTCGGATGTGAGAAGACAAGGTTTTTATAACTCAGGGGTAGGAGGTTTCTGAATGGGGAATTTGGTGGACAAAATAGGTGGGGTACAAGAGCAGAAAATAAGCATAAAAATTAGTCATAACTACCTCCTGAAACAAAGACATGATTGCAAGGTGATCACAAGGTAGCCATAGCAAGGTCTTCATAGCGAGGTAGTCATAGTAACCGTTTGAAACAAGGTAGGGTTGTATAATGGTTATAACGACTTTTGAAATGAAGACATGATTGCTATTTCCTAGAACAGGCAGTACAGAGCCATTTGTAGTTACGGTAACAGGTGGGGCACAACGCAATTCTTGAGAAACAGATTCAATCATAAAGAGGACTAAACCCTCTTTGTCTTTAACATAAGGTAACTTTCAACCTAAGATGGAGGCAGGCCGGTTTTTCAGAATCAGGTCCTCCTCCCAGCACTTCATCTGCCTCAAAGACCTCCAGAAGAAATTGTACATGAGGGGCTTCATAAGCCACGGTGGTTTTTATACATGCAAGAAATGACTGTGGGTCAGACTCTAGAGCTGACTCGCGTTAGTTGACACAAGTCTTTCCTCATGGGTTATGCTAGAAACTGGAGGCTTTGTTGTGCTGGGAATGAAGGCACAGTGAGGGCTTTTGATCAGTGCCTTGTAAAGGAGAGCCTGAAGTGGAAGTGTTGTTCAGGGGGGAGTGATCCCTGATCATCCTGACGTCTTAGTGTGCAGTTTCTTCTTTTAGGTTCAGGCTCTTTCGTGTTCTGTCTAGGGGTAGAGTGTAGAATGCTCCATATTCTGAAGCCATTCCTGGGGCTCAGGACTTCACGTACTGAGTGGCTATCCCTAAAGCTGTCCCAGAGAGGTCATAGAGTCCTTCGAAGGTCATGTTTTAAAAATCAGAGCAGCCACATCAGTTTGAGAAGCTAAAGGGTGATCCCCTTGGTTTTCTGGCGACGTTGGGGATCTACTCCATGGTCTTGCACGTGTTAGGCAAGCTTTTCACCCCGGAGCTCTGTTCCCAGCCGAAGACTGGTTCTGGTGTGATAAAGCTAAGGTAGGCTGAGGCTGGGTTAGTAAGATGGCTCAGTGGGTAAGGACAAGGGCATCTATCTGCTGCTAAGCCTGACAACCTGAGTTCTATCCCTGGAACCTATGCAGCAAATTCCAGGGATTTGCAATGTGTCCTCTAATCTCCACATGCATTCTGTGGTGTTCAGCCTGGGATTACAAAGTTCTATGGAAGAGCATGTATATTTAGCATACATGAAGCCCTAGGTTCAATTTCTAACACACACACACACACACACACACACACACACACACACACAACATAGATGTCCTAAAACCAAACCTAAACAAAAACAAGCAAAAAAAAGGGGGGTGGGGGTGGGGAAAGGGTATGGGTGTGGTGGGGGTGTGGTGGGCACGGGGACAGATACAATTAAGGTCTTTGCTCAGATAAAGGTTCGAATAAAGATTCTGGCATTTAAGATTTAAGATCACTGACATTTAAATAGTCTATGTTCACACAGTCAGGGGAGAAGATGGAGGATTCTGTGAATGACTGTGTTCTTGGGCTTACTGCTGTCATTGTAGGGTTCTGGGTTTTTTTTTTCTTTTTTCTTTGGTTTTTTTTTTTTTTTTTCTGCAAGACTGCTTGAGCACAAAGCCTTCACCAGAATGTCAGAAACTTAATTAAAGTAAGAAGGAGTTAGGCTTTCATGGCAAAGGGGGAAGGGGGGTCAGAGTGGAGGAAGATCAGGTTTCTTTGTCCTGATGGTGCCCCAGGGAGCTATCTGTGGATGGGTTGGTTGTGGAAGCTTTTCCTGGGACACTTTTCTGGTATTTGCAAAGCTCTGGGTACTTTTAGAACAGGGAGCTGAGCCCCTGGATGCCAGCTGCTGAACTTTAGCCAGACAAATCAGATATAATTAAGACATCAAAGGGCCCACAGACAAATAAATAGTGTAAAGACTATGGCTAAAAGGGTGCACGGCTTTATTTGACAAAGTAACACAGATATACCATTACCTAGATCAAATATCTGTGACTGATAGGAGACAGGCTCCTGAATGGCTTTCTAACATTCTTCGTCCCCGTGAGTGGCTAATGTTTTGGGCAGCGTTGTCCAAAATACTGGACATCCCCGAATGAGACAAAGTGGCACATCTCAGGAAAGGTGCTTTGGTATTCTAGTAAAAGAGTGTAAGCATTATTGTAGTGCTGACTCTGAGGCTTGGGCTCTGGGCCACAGTGCCAGTGAGGGATTGTGGTCTCATTAAGAGATGGGCTCTTACAGCACCCCCATGTGTGTTCTACAGGGGATAGTGGGAACCTATGATGACAATGGGGAGTTTTAGGGTAGGAATCCCCAAATCGAACAGTTCTCATTCTTGCCATTGGCCAGAAACTGGAACTATCTTCAATTCTGATCCTTTAGAAAATCTAAGCAAGTACCTCTGCCTGGAAACCCCATAATGGCATGCCTGAAGCAGAGAGGTACCTGGACACTTGTGGCTGGGACAGCTGGACTGTCTGCTTCCCCACGCCTCAGCTGAGACTCTGCCATAAGTCACACAAAAGCCTTTGGGCTGACAGCTTGGTGACACTCCAGTTTCTCGCCCTGCCCCAGCTGTATAGGAACTGTCCCATCTACACCCTTAAGCTAAAACTCCATTCTAAAACTCACAGTCCCATTGTCCCTGTCAGGAGACATGGGGCCCAGAAGCCGCTGGCCCAGGGTCACTTGGGTAGATGTTAATTTGTCCTAGTTATGAGTGAAACCCCTCACTCTCAAAGACCTTCTTTGCCAGTTTCTCTCAGACTCTTGTTCTTTTTGTTTTTCTCTTGTACCTGGCTGCAGAGTGAGTGGATTTGTTCTGTCGCATCCTTCTACTGTGGTGACACCACAGGACCTAAAATAATGGAGCATTTGGCTCCAAAACTGTGAGCCAAAACCAACCTTTCCTCTTGTATTACACCAGGTATTTTATTATCGTACTAGAAAGGGAAAATATGCCCTCTCTCTTTCTTCAGTGCAGTTGATGGAACCAACCAAGGGTCTTCCTGCACATTAGGCAAGCAGTCAACCTTTGAGTTACATCCCTAGACTTCTTGTTAAATTTGTGTGTGTACGTGCACGAGTGCACACGTGTGTGTGTGTGTGTGTGTGTGTGTGTGTGTGTGAAGGCCAGAGGACAACTCTGGGTACTGTTCCAAGCTCTCCATCTTGCTTTTTAAGACAGAGTCTATCATTGGGCTGGAGCTCAGCCAGTAGGATAGGGCATTTGAGCAGTGAGCCTGTCTGCGCTTCCCTGTGCTGGGTTTACACGCACATACTAGGGTACTTAAGCCTTTACATGGGTTCTGGAGACCACTCCCCCCAGATACTTTGCAGGCTGGGAAGCTGAGGTCACAGTCTTCTCGTTCTGTGTGCACAGTTTGCTTTTTTTCTGGCCTCTGCTTATGCGAACTGGAATTCACTCTCTGGGAGTTAGAGTGCATTCGAGAACAAGAGGCAGACATGCCAAGCCATGAGGACCATGCAGAAGCAGTTATTGTCCTTGTGACAGAAGTGAAGTGCTAGCAGGCACCTTGCTTGGGGCCAGCTCCAGGGAGAGGGAAGAGAAAGGAAGTCCCTTGTGCTGCCCACCGCCCATCTGTCTTCTGTCCATCAGGTTTCTAGAGTTAATCTGAGTGGAAACATTTTGTCTCCTTTGGAAATTTAATGAGGTCTGGAAGCTTTTGTTTAATTCCCTGAAAATTCAAACATTACTGCACAACACTTAATACCTTGGTTCACCTTCCACTTTTACCTGTGACCACATCACCAACATCAGAATGTTAGGGTTCGGTGCCATTGTGAAGAAATACTCAAGGGCAGCAACTGAAGGGAGCCACCGTGTTGGCTGAGGCAGAAGAGTGTCTTCATCCCAGGCCAACAGGCAGCAGGGAGGTGGCTTTGGAGGCACCTGCTCCCAATGATCTGCTTTCTTCTGAACTTCCTAGAACCTTCTAAAACAATAGCACCTGTTGAGGACCAAGCCTTTTCATAGTCAAACCACAGCAAACAACTGAATGTTGCTCTTAGGACCTCTGAAACCCATGACATCACATAGGCGGGACCTGCACACCTGTTGCCAAGGCAACAGCCACCATATTCCCAGAATCCACTTGGCTCACCTTCCACCTTTACCTGTGACCACATCACCCTCCATAGATATAAAGAAAGGCCCCTCTGATCTCTTTCTCTCTTCCCCTCTTCTCTGTCTGCCACCACCTTGCCCTTTCCTCTCTCAATAAACCTCATGTGGAACTTTCTGTCCTGGTGTGGTCTTTCTGGAACCATGTGATAGTCAGTCACAACACTTAATACTTTCTGTTTGTGTCTATTTTTCTTAATTATTATCGTTAATTATTGTGTTAATGAAGTTGCCATTTGGGTGTAATTTGGGTGTATAGTGGCCTGTGACAGCCCACGTAGGCTACTCTTTCCTTTCTGGGTATGGTCTTTTTTTTTCCTCCTGGGTGACTTTCCCTGATGCTCTGTGGGGTATGCAGGCCACTAGATTGTCACTGAGCCTGAGTCTCAGTCCCAGTTGGGATTCTATCACTTGCAATGGAGACTCTAGTATCAGGACTACTATTCTGACTACTATTTAGGACTCCCATTTATTAGTGAGTTCCTAAATTGATTAGGATGCTTTTTCCAACATTCTTCTCTGTTTCCCTCAGCAATCAGTATGAAAATTTCCACAGTAGATCTCAAAGAATTAGATAGCTTGATGTTCTTAACATGTAGATACATATAAAAGAAAAAAATATGTTTATATAAGTTACATATATATTTGATATACATTACTGGAGACATATTAAAGAGCATTTCACTGTGCATAGTGAAATTTCTACTAATATCAAGTGCTAGGGGGCTGGAGGTGACTCAGAGGTTAATAGCACCACTTGCTTTTCCAGAGGACCTGGTTTTGATTCCGAGCAACCAATGGACAGCTCACACTGTCAGTAACTCCAGTCCCAGGGGATTTGGTGCCCTCTTCTGGCCTCCACAGGCACCAGGTTTTCATCTGGCACACAGACATACAAACAGGCAAAAGCCTCACATACACTGCAGAAGAAGATGAAGAAGAAGAGGAGGAGGGAGAGGAGGAGGAAGAAGAGGAGGAAGGAGAGGAGGAGGGAGAGGAAGAGGAGGAGGAGGGAGAGGAGGAAGAGAAGGAGGAGGAGGGAGAGGAGGAAGAAGAGGAAGAGGAGGAGGGAGAAGAGAAGGAGGAGGGAGAGGAGGAAGGAGAAGATCTGGCAAGTCAGGTAAATGTCCAGAGAAGAAATGCTTCCTATTCCATTCACTCTTGTGTTGCTTTAGTAGTTTTCTTACAGACACAGAAACACCATCTCAAAATGAATTCCCCAGGAAGAGTTGAGGAAGGAGGAGGGAAGAGTATTGATATAGTAGCAAGGTGGGGACACAGTCAGCGCCTGACAAGGCAGAGAAGGGAAGTTCTTAACTGTTTTACATAATCCTGTTCTCACAATAGCTTTGAGGTGGGATTTATGGGCCCCATTTTACAAAGAGGAAAGAGAGGCCCTCCGTGATTTGAATGAAAATCAGACCTGGATCCCTAGTGTTTTTCCTGGAGTTCTCTGGTGCTCAGGTGATTAACTTCCCTTTCTACATGACTTAAGGAAACCCGGTACTTACAATTATTACTCTAGGCTCAAAGCACCCAAGCAAAACTCCAAGGGACCCGATGCTTCCAACTCAGCGGCAGAAATAACTTTCTGAATCTAAGCACTGGTTGTTCCGGGTTAGAAACACTGGAAACATTGCTCCCTAGCAATGGAGGTTTCTCAGCTTGAGAAAGCCTTTCAAATGGTGCCTCGTGCCCTGCTGCTAGGAGGAAAAGAAACTCAGGCCCCTACATGGGATGGGAGAGCAGCCCACACCTAGAGGTGGACATACCTGTGGGCTCAGGCAGGGGCTTCTTAACGCCAACAGCTGAATGTACTGGAGCCTGTGCGAGCCCGGATATCTGAATGCTCCCGAGCTGGCTTCCAAGCTTGCGTGGAGGGAGCAGCTGTGACTAGGTACCAGCACCGGCCGGCACATGGCTGATTTTAGATCTGTCTGATTTGAAGTCACGATCGTCGTTCATTCATGTTTGGAGCTTTATATGGGAGGATTGTTGACCAACGCACAAGAGAGACCACAAATGGAAGGTAAATTGTCACAGTGGCCATGAGGATGAAAACCAGCTTTCATTGTCCCTGGAAGAATTTCAGATCTCTATGGGGTGATGGGGAAGACAGGGGAAGAGGAGATACTGGGCCGTCTGCCCTGGTGCTGGGTGTGTGCTTGAGCAGGGAGCAGAGCAGAAGATAGAAGGGAGGGGCTGTCCTGAGCATGTCAACGCAAAACCCCACGTCCGGGTGACTTTTGCTTGTTTATTTTTAATATTTGAGACTCCGAATTTTTTAGGTTCTCTCTCCATCCTTTCTATATTCTTGGTTTTACTCACTTACCCTCACTGAGTAGAAACATTTGATATTTGAAGTGAAGGATCACGGACCGGGCTGGCAAGAAGGCTCAGTGGGTAAGGGTGCCTACCGCCAAAACTGATGACTGAGTTCAATCACCAGAATTCACATAGTGGGAGGAGAAAACTGACTCTCAAAAGGCCTGTGACCTACGCATGAACACACGCACACACACATGCACACACGCATACACTCGCATGAACAAGAATGCCTATTTTAATACTAAGAAGAAAAGAATTATGAAACTGCCCTTCAAACCCTTCGTGAAGGAAGTATTCATGCCAATGGATCTGCCTAAATCAGACCTGTTGTGTGGAATAGAAGTGCTTGCCTGTGAGGCTCGTACCATTTGGTCTGAACAGAAAGTAGATGTCTGTTTCAGAGAGGGAAGGATGGATCTGTGAAAATAAATGTCATAGATTTGTTTCAATTTCAGGAAAGAATCACTTCTTTTCAAATGCATAAGGCTGCGGTAGGTTTTGTTTGTTTGTTTGTTTTTTATTTTAAAGTCAATATTTAGCGGCTGGAGAGATGTCTCAGTGGGCAAAGGGCCTGCTGGGAAAGCAGGAGGCCCTGAGTTTGGATTCCCAGAACACAAGTTGAAAGTGAAGTGTGTCTATAACGCCAGCCCAGGGGGCAGCCAAGGGAGTCCCTGAAGCTCTTCAGTCAGCTGCCTTGGATGGCGAGTCAGTCTGTGAACATTGTGTCTGTCTGTCTCTTTCTTTCTTTCTTTCTTTCTTTCTTTCTTTCTTTCTTTCTTTCTTTCTTTCTTTTGTTTTCTTTCGTTTGTTTTCTTTCTTCTTCCTTCCTTCCTTCCTTTCTTTTGTTTTCTTTCTTTCTCCTTCCTTCCTTCCTTCCTTCCTTCCTTCCTTCCTTCCTTCCTTTCTTTCTTTCTTTCTTTCTTTCTTTCTTTCTTTCTTTCTTTCTTTCTTTCTTTCTTTCTTTCTTTCTTTCTTTCTTTTGTTTTCTTTCTTTTGTTTTCTTTCTTCTTCCTTCCTTCCTTTCTTTCTTTTGTTTTCTTTCGTTTGTTTTCTTTCTTTCTCCTTCCTTCCTTCCTTCCTTCCTTCCTTCCTTCCTTCCTTCCTTCCTTCCTTCCTTTCTTTCTTTCTTTCTTTCTTTCTTTCTTTTTTTCTTTCTTGTTTTCATGAGGTTTCTCTAGGCTGTCCTGGAACTTGCTCTGTAGCCCACACTTGGCCTCAAACGCAAAGATCTGCCTGCTTCTGCCTCCTGGGTGCTGGGATCCCCCTCCCCCTCCCCCACCTGACTGCCTCTTCTTAATTTCAAGTAGTTCCTTTTTTGTCCTTGCCCAACCTATTTTTCTTCCAGATCAAGTCAGGAGTAAATTGTGTTATCTGATCCCCTGAATAAAGTACCGTGTTCGGCAAACTTCACTGTTTTCTCTTTGAACCCAGTGCTGGTCTGTTCCCCACCCATCAGCCTGTGGCAAGCCTCCCTGATTTCTTGATTAACTTGGAGACAGACCAAGTTAACCTGCTTACCTCTTAAGTATCCTACTGAGGTTTTGGAAAACTGATCTGTGCACACTCAAATGGTGTTCTTGTAAAGATTCCATCCGTCTGTCCCGCTTTTGCTGAGACTGTCTGTGAAGGTTCTGGAACGTTCATCCACGGGTACTGAACTGGCACATCATTAGCACCAAAGGAGGCCCAGATTCTAAACATGAACAAGAGAGCTCCTACTACGGAACTCCTGGGCGTTATGGAAGTGCTCAGGGCATGGTCAGCTGGGTGTCAGTCACCATTAATGGAGCATGACCAATAGGAGCCTCGCTGCTGCTTTCATCTTCACCCCCAGGGGCTTCTCCCCCCTAATGAAAACGTGTGACTGGGGAAAGAATCGGGATAATAATTTCCTTTCTTTGCTTCGTGTTTGCTTCGCCTGGCAAGCTCTCGTTTAATAAAAAGCAAGATGGGCAAGTGTGGGGTATCTACCTTGTCTGAGTCAAAGCATTTTTTTTTTTTTTTGGGTCGCGCCAGACTTCCACAACGGGAAATTGAAAACCGATTCCCTTCCTCACCCAAGCAAGGCACCTCGGCCTGCATCCTTCTCTTTTAAGCTCAGACTCTTGAAGCCGTAGATTTTCAAAACAGGGTGTGTCTCTACAGCTGCTGCATCAAAAGCAAACAGATTAAATTAATTTAGGTTTCCGAAATAGTCTCATTCTTTTAATTCATAAGACACTTCAGACACCACAACAAATGTCATCTCCCGGATGATGGGGGACTAATCTATTCTCTCTCTCTTTCTGTCATCTGAAGGCAAACTATGAAGACATACCTCCTGGGTCAAAATAAACTCCCCTTTCTAAATGCTTTCTCAGCATCTTACAAGGGGTTTCTCCACTCTGTACATAGAAACTCAGGGGCTGAGTGCAAGAAAAAAAAAAAAGAGGAACAATGTATTCATTACAGTCTGTTAAGTTGCCAGCACCAGGCAATTAAAAGGTAGCCTTGTGGAAACACTGCAAAGCAGCACAATTAGTCCTATTGTGCTCTCATTAACAAGATTGCTATTTTAGCTCTCCAGGTGGAGGCCTGAGAAACAAAACAGTCTTGGCTTGGAAGGCACTCCAGGAAACTTGGGACTTGTTGATCGCTGAAACTTGGGACTTGTTGATCGCTGGAACTTGTGCAAAGACACTTGTTTACACTGTAAGTGTGCGCATCTCTTTTGGTTGTATAAATACAAGGCCACTTCCATTCTATTGGACTGGAGGAAGAAACCATTTAAAGGGACATCAAAGTCTTCCCAAAGCTCATGGCTCTGATCCTACGGACTCCTGTTAACACTGCTGCCGGAAAGTCATGGCTCCCTCGGGACATGGGAATTTGGATTTTTTTTTTTTTTTTCTGGCAGCATACTGTGTTGTGAATGTCATAGACAGCGCTGGAAAGGATGGCTGCGACTCTGATATGCTCCCTGCTTGTGCCCTTTGCTGTTTGGCAATTGTTTTAGAATAACGGACCATGTCATTACCACTTGCCAAATGTGAGCATTCTGTGGCAAAAAGGATCGTGGCTGTCTGCTACCTCCAGCTTTGCCTATGTGCACGGAAGACACAGCCAAGATGGTTAGTGATTCAAATTCTCTTACATTCCAAAGAAGAAACGAAGCAGCCTACTTTACAGACTTTACACCTCCTGCCAGAAACTTTAATTTTTCACAAGACAGAAACCTTCATGGTTCTTCTTTTGGTTTTTTTGTTTGTTTGTTTTGGGGTTTTTGTTTTTATTTTGTTTTTGGTTTTGTTTGTTTGTTTGTTTGTTTGTTTGTTTCAAGACAGGGTTTCTCTGTGTAGTGCTGGCTGTCCTGGAACTCACTCTGTAGACCAGGCTGGCCTCGAACTCAGAAATCCACCTGCCTCTGCCTCCCAGAGTGCTGGGATTAAAGGTGTGTGCCACCACCGCCCAGCTTCATGGTTCTTCTTAAGAAACACTTGAAGATACAGCACTCTGATCACTTTAAACAGGAGGGAAAGGCCCCATAAGAAGTCAGCACACTGGCTCGCTTTCTCAACGACAAACACAATATTAACCAGAAGATGAAAGTGTGAATGTGGTTGCCTGAGACCCACACCACCTTCAGGTCAGAAGTCCCTCAAATTACTTTCTCAGAATCTATTTTCCCAATCCCCCAAGGGCTTCCCATTTATCTTAAACTACAAGTCATAATTGTTCTTGCTCAACCCAGTCTTTTTGCATTGGTAATAGTGTGAGGGACCAAGACAGTTTCAATAGGATGCTAGTTTGCAATTTATCCCGATGGCCAACTAATAGCTGTTTTGGGATTCTGTTAGGTTAAAGACCTACATCAGTTTGTTAATTAAAAGCTGATCTTGGAAAGCATGTAACTTTTACCTAAAACAAAGCCTTACATTAGCAGTAGTGTAAGGAACTTCCATAGCAGTAGAATGGAGAGGAAAAAAAAAAACGTGCTGTGCTAGTGAGAGCCAAACACGCCACCTTGAAAATGCAAACGCCTCTCCGCTCCTCATCCAATTACATGTGAGCACATGCGCAGGTAGAGCGGCGGAGTCGATTCTTCACCTTTGGGGAGAGAAACGAGTCTAGACGATTAGCGTGTAACAGCAATTATCATCTGTATGTGTGTTTCATTACAAAAGCAGAGAAGGCTTTTATTTTTTATTACTGCCACGGTGATGATCCAATTGCCAGGCGAGTTTGGCGTTGAGTGGGAAGGGTCACAGATGACCTCCAGGTGTCCTGATCTTGCCCTCTTCCATAGTACCTGCTTCTTCCCTTTGCCAGCGTTTCTTCTTTTAGCATTTAGTGGAAATTGGTACATTTTAACAAATTCTATTAAGGAAAACAACTTTTTTTTTAAAAATGGTTTTTCAAGACAAGAGTTCTCTGTGAAGCCCTGGCTGTCTTGAAACTCACTCTATAGACCAGGCTGGCCTGGAACTCACAAAGATCCGCTTGCCTCTGCCTTTCAAGTGCTGGGATTAAAGTTGCCTGTTTTAAGGAAAGCAACTTTGATGTCATCTGAAAAGAGGAACCTCTAAGACCTAACGCTGAAATACAGCGTAGAGAAGGAAATTTGTCCTGTATGTGTGACTGCATGTGTGTGTGTGTGTGTTACACAGAATTAGAAGACTCTCTTCTCCTCTCTCTAAAATTAACAATCTAAAATTAGATCGTTTTATCTTCAAAGTGGGTTTAGATTGCGTTCGAAACGCAAGCAACAGTAAAAATCAAAAGACCCACGTTAGAAGAGCCGTGTAGAGCTGGGTTAAGTAAATGTATACAGCAGGACTACATTCCCAGCCTTGAGAAATAGCAAGAGCCTTGAAAATTTGAAGATCAGCCGGGCTACAGTGAGTTCCAGGCCAGCTTGGGCTATGAGATCCCATCCGAAAACAACAACCTCAACACAAAAACAAAACAGAAAGATGTTTGGTTTTGGGGGCCCCCTGAATAGTTTCTGTCCCTGTCTGCTCTTTCGTTAAATGCACCAGAGCGTTTTAATGGGGCAATAAACAGGCAGCTGGCCGGATTTGTTAGTGGGCTGTGGTTTCCTGGCCTACTAGACTCGGAATATTGAGATCACACCAGGCAGAATCTATTTTTAGTGCATTGTATTAACAAAAGGGACTGCCTTGTTGCTCAGAGACATCCCGATTTAGTCCTGACTTCCCAAAAGGACAGAGTAAAGAGGAAAATCAAGCTTCCTTTTAACAGGCACACTTTCCGAGGGATTAGAACCTGCCAGTTACTCAGGTGCTGGCACTGTGGCTGTACTAATCCAAAGGGAAGCAGGGCACGGTGGGCTCCAAGGGACAACGATATGGGCATCGTATTTTCCACAGTTTCGTATTGTAGCTAAGCGCCACTTCACACCAAAGACAGGATTCCCAGGGTCGGCTCCGGAAAGCCACCTTGAGGACACAGGCACTGAATGTCTTTGAAGCGACACAGCACACAGTTACTTGAAGAAGTGAGCTTCCAATGAGCTGTCAGTCTGCAAGGTAGACTGGGTCTCACGACCAGCTTCAGGTTGGTGTGCTAAACGACAGAACCAAAACAAACTAGCTCTGTAGCGCTTTATTTGCCTCGTGTTGGTGATTCCAGTGTTGAGCATCACAGAACCAAGGCAGGCTCAGAGAGCTTCTTCCTGCCCTTTGGTCAAAAGGTATTTCTGCACAAAACACAGAAACATGGTCTAGGAGGTGGAGCTGAGGAGACGGCTGGAGATCTCTCTCTCTCTCTCTCTCTCTCTCTCTCTCTCTCTCTCTCTCTCTCTCACTCTCTTTTGAGACAGGATTTCTCTGTGTAGCCCTAGCTGTCCTGGAACTCACTCTGTAGAGGCTGGCCTTGAACTCAGAAATCCGCCTGCCTCTGCCTCCCGAGTGCTGGAATTAAAGACGAGCACCACCACCGCCTGGCTATGGCTGGAGATCTTATTGGAGCCCTCGGCCACCTGCGTATGACTGCTGATGTTTGACTGAGACTCAGTTCTGTATTACTCCTAAATCAGGCTTTCATTGGCACACTAGGTTACTAGGCTAACTTGTAATTCATTTCTTAGGAGTTCATGTTCAAAGGTTGTTCTCTCACCTCCACAACCCTGAGGTATGTACAACCCTTCACCGCGCCACAACACATAATAATAAATGAAACAAAGTTTAAAAAATAAAAGCACACAGGAGGAATTCACACAGCAATTACTTTCATGTCTTGCTATTACTTCAGCCCTTGATTACTGGCGTCATATTGATTGCTATTTGTTTAATGGTTTCTTGGTGCCAGGCCCTTGGCTAAGCAGTCTGTCTGCATGACGTCACCATCTACAGGAGTGATTTCTGAGGTTCCCATATTCCACCCCTCCCACCCCCAACACCCCCTCACCCCACGCCCACCCCCATCCACACACTGCCCGATCTGCTCTTCTGTCCTCCTGACAGGGAAATCGAGACTCAGAGAGTCATGGACGGTTCAGCCTCATTCCCATGGCACATGGGTATGAGCATATGTTTTGAGTGTTAACTGAGGCTGGTTCGTACTTTTACACTCATTGAATTGTTTTGTGTGTGCTTACACGTGGAGGTGGTTAAAGGACAGCTTTTGAAAGTTGCTTCTCTCCTTCCACATTTACGTGGGTTCTAGGGATTGATCCTTTCAGGCCGTGAGGCTTGGTGACCCTTAGCGCCTAAGCTTCCTCACTGGTCCGTTAGCCAAGGCTCTTAGCCACCTCCCCTCACGTCACCGTCTCTCACTTCTTCACGTTCTTTCACTCCCTCTACCTTTTACTTCACACTCTTCACTCCCTCTATCCTACCTCCAACACTAGGCACTGGGCCCAGTACCTTTGGTGGGGGCTCTAGTACTCAGATACATCCTCAGTCCTTTGAAAAAAAACCCATTTATTATTTTCATCATTTATGTACATGCGTATTTTTCTGTGTGAGTATATGCCATTGGTGTGCAGGTAGGTGTCTATGGAGGCCAGAAGATGGGATCCGACGGCTGGGAGACACTTGGTGTGTGCTAAGGACTAACTTTGGGTCCTCTGGAAAAGCAAGAAGAGCTTTTAACTCCTAGGCCTTCTCTCCAATCCCTGCTCCTTCCCTTTATGAGAATTCTATTTTGAGATAGGATTTTGCAAAAGGAAATTTGAATCCTCCTGCCTCAGCCTCTGGTGTCAGGGAATTGAAGATGTACTACCCTACTCCTTCTCGATATTTTTTTTTTAAAGATTTATTTTATTTATGAGTACACTGTAGCTTTTTCCAGACACATCAGATGAGGGCATCAGATCCCTTTACAGATGGTTGTGAGCCACCATGTGGTTGCTGGGAATTGAACTCAGGACCTCTGGAAGAGCAGCCAGCGCTCTTAACCACTGAGCCATCTCTCCAGCCCTCGATATTCTTTATGGTCTTCAGGTGCTCATCTTTCAGGTTAAGGCGTGGCAGGCTCTCATCTTCGCCACTTGGAGCCCGACCCTGTGATTACACCCTCTAGTCTGCACCCCGTCTCCCCTTCACCATTTCTTGGTCACACTTGCCGTTGCTGCTGTCTCTGTCTCTACCCCAGAGTGAACAAAGATTGGATTTTCATCTCACATGTAATCGCTGTCTCCATTTCTCTAGCTGTGGTTTGGACTGCGTCGATTGGAAGCCACAACTAGAAAAGGTCAGTTCAGTCTCGTGGTGACAAGCAGTAGCAATAGCTTCCTTAATGTGGCAGCTCTTTTCATAGTCGGCATCATAGCAGGGACTTCATTATAATATCAGTGGCACTCCATTGGCTCAGTCGTGCCCCCAAATGGAGAATGTTAGTTATTTCCTGTGACCAGCTTCGGGTACAAAGCATGTTATGAAACCGTCAAAGATGGAAAGATTCACAAAATGACAAGTGTTTTCTATCCCTAGGGATGAGACTCAAATATGCTGTTCACATTGATTATATTGTGTATAACCTGTGAGACTGTTCCAGAGTAGAGCAGGGTGAAATCAGGGACTAAGAACAGAAAGTAAATCCATTCTTTCATTCTGGTATAGATAGACAGAGAGCAGGCCACTGGTAGGAGGATAATCAGAGGGTCAAGCCTAGAGAAGAGGGAAGCAGAAGGGGAGAGAATGAGCCACAGAGAGGTGGGAGTCTTGGGAGCTGTGTGGAATGTGGTCAGAGCAACAGGCTAGGAGACAAGGTCAAAATTCAGACCCAGGATGGTGGAAACACTTATGTGGGGCAAGGACCAGCTTGTCTAAGTAGAGAGTTGGTACCAAGTGTGGCCTCAGAATGCAACAATTCACAAGTCAGGGAGCCATTTCGTTACAAAGTGCATCAATGTTTTACTTAGCTGTGATAGTATCTGTAATGTCATTGTAATAAAGGGCTTAGGTATTCCTGAAGTGGACTAGCTTATCTTGAAATTTTTTTACTCTCCCTTTTAGAAAGGCAGAAACACTTGTATCCTTTACCATGCTGTGTATAAACACAGGGAGGAGGAGCCCCAGTGTGCTGGAGGTCAGATGCTGGGTCTCTTGTTATCTGCTGTGTATGCCAGGCGAGCTGGCTCGGGAGCTGCTGGGGCCTCTCCTGCTTCCATCTCCCATCTTGCCTTGGGACAACAGAAGTACGTCATCCTGTCAGGGTTGTGTAGGTTCTCTGGCCCTCATGTTTGCTTGGTGAATACTTTCCCCAATGAGCCATTTGTTTCCCAGAACTTTTCTTCTTCTTCTTCTTCTTCTTCTTCTTCTTCTTCTTCTTCTTCTTCTTCTTCTTCTTCTTCTTCTTCTTCTTCTTCTTCTTCTTCTTCTTCTTCTTCTTCTTCTTCTTCTAATTCTTCTTCTTCCTCCTCCTCCTCCTCTTCTTCTTCCTCCTCCTCCTCCTCTTCTTCTTCTTCCTCCTCCTCCTTCTCTTTCTCTTCCTCCTCAGACTTTGAAATAACATCATCACAAGGTCATACTTAAATGTAAAAGTTACATGTAAAATGTTCAATCAACTCACAAAAGCAAGATTTACAAAAAGTCATAGCTCAGTATGAGGTTTGCTCATGCTGTTTGGTAGAATTTCGGTGGTTTTGGCATTTTGGACAGGGGCTCTTCCTTCTCATTAGTCTAGCTCTGAGGAAACTATGCTGAGGAAAAAGGGAAGAGGGTGCCTTGAACCCTGTAGAGGGGAAACTCCCTCAAGAGTAAGACCAAGTTTGGAAAAATCTCCGAGATCTGCAGTGAAATTCGACAAAATTTGCATTTATATAGCACTCTTTCTGACTTGCTTTATGTGTGCTTTCCATATTAAATAAAAACACAATTAAGAGTTAGTTCCAAAATACCAGGTCAAACATATCAAACAAAATCAGGAATGGCAATTAGTGCTGGAATGCCAAAACAAACAGATGGTTATTGAGTTTGGATTTAAGAAGAGAAATAGGATGTGCCGGCTGCATATCAATAAAGAAGTAATTCCGGAGCTCAGGGCGACAAGGGCTGGGAGCTCAGGCTACCGAAAGAGCTGACTTGGGACAGTGCTTCATCCCGGGCAGTGCGTTTATGGGAAACTGTAACAAAGACAGGGCAACTAAAGTTCTAGGACACTTCTGCGTGCCAGCCCCTGCGCTCTGTGAGAAGCGCTCAAAGACAATCAGATCTGAGATCTGTATTTCAGCCAACTAGAATCCAGTTTAAAGGAAGAAGGCATGTGCGAAGCCACTCGGGGACCTTCACTGTATGTGGCAGCGTGAAGACTTCATTCCAGGCATAAAAATAAGACCATGCTGTTCTATGTGAAAAGGGGTGGGGCGGGGAGCTCAGAACTTACATGGCTTTAAATCCAAAAAAAAAAAAAACTTCTGAAAAAATGAACAGATTTTCTTAAGATAGACCTGAAATCTTATAGCCTTCCTGTACTCTCTATTTGATATCAGTGATCACCCAATTCACCGCAGAAACGTCACGTTTGATGGGCGGGTTTTGATTAATCAGCAGACTTTTCTTTTTGGTGCTGGAGTTTGAACCCAGAGTCTCCTGTGTGTTGGGCTTGGGCTCTATAAACTTCTCCAACCCAATACGGAGGCCTTACCCCAGGGCCTGCTGGCTGTGCGGCGATACCCACAGGCTATATATACTACAAGCACTGCCTTACCTCCACAAGACACAAAGCAGCGATGAATAAAACAACTTATATTTGTCGGCCTCTTTCCTGATCGCTCCTTGCTAATTCTGTGTCTGGCTTTGTTCTTCACATCTTCACCGAGCCCCCTCCCCACGATCTTCACCGAGCCCCCTCCCCACGGCTCCTGTTTGCTTGCTTGCTTGGTGTGGCTGGCTTTCTTTAAGGGCTCTTTCCCTCCCTTCCAGGACCAAATCTTGGTTCTGTTTGTTTGCACCTTCTCACAGGTCAGCTCTCTCTGCGGGGCCCCTCTCATCACAAGGCCTAATAAATATTTGTAATGAAGCAATTCCCTAAGGTTTGCCTCTCTAATCTCCCCGCTGGCTCCTTTCTCCCCTGGGAGCTCATCCATCCTCAGCTGTCCCCGCTGGGCAGAGGCTCTGGAATCTGCATATTCAGAGCTGGCCTGTCACCGGAATGCTTTTCCTATTGTTGCAGGTGTTTACTGGTCTCTTTACCTAATTGTCTCGCTAGCACCTCGTTTTTCAACGTCTCCCAGGGACGTCACACCCAGACTTGTGGGAAGTGTGAAAGGCTGAGAACAGATCCACTGCCTACTGAAAGAGGGCAGGCCTCTGTCCCTCCCAAACTGAGTCTTTGGTCGTCCACCTCCATGTACCCTTATAAAGAAGACAAAGCATATTTATTTTTCCCTCAAAAGAAGACTTTCATGACAGTCTGGAAAAGGCAAATAGGATGGAGATAGTTAAATGATAGTGACTGCAGAAAGTTTGGGAACAGAATCGGGGAACAGGTAGAACACAGGATTCTTAGGACTCTGAAATTGCATGGTATGATACTTTGAATGGTGTGTGTGTGTGAGTGTGTGTGTGTGTGTGTGTGTGTGTGATGACACATTGTGGAAACCAGTGACATGTACAATACAGAGCAGACTATAGTGTAAGCTGTGCACGGAGGTTGTATAAGTGTAAATATATAGATTATAACAAATGTTTCACCTTGGAACTTGTGTGTGTGTGTGTGTGTGTGTGAGAGAGAGAGAGAGAGAGAGAGAGAGAGAACCAGCAGAGAGGGCATTCAAGAACTCATGCATAAATCACTTAGTTTTATGTGAAGTTAAAAGAGTTTAAAAATAGTCTTTTAAAAATTAAGATAGGAAATCCTAGCTCTGTGCTTTACAGAACACTTGTGCTAGAGAGGTACAATATATTTTTTAAATTACTATATTTTATTTGTTTGTTTTGTGTGCAAGTGTGTGTGTGTGTGTGTGTGTGTGTGTGTGTGTGTGTGTGTTGGGGGGACAGCATGAGGAGGCCAGGGGACAACTTGCCCGGCCTGGCTCTTTTCTTCCATCATGGGGCTCAGGATGGAACTCGGGAAGTGAGGCCGGCCAGCCAGTGCTTTACCCCCTGAGTCACCGGGCAGACCAGAGGCTTTACAATGTTTACACTAAACAGAATCCATGTAGACAAAATGAGTGTTCACAAGGTGAAGGAAGGGGGTGTGGGGAGTCGTCAACGCGTCTCACCGAGAAAGCTGGCTTGGGCCTGGTGGCAGGGGCTTTAACACCAGCACTAGAGAGGCTAAGACAGGTAGATCCACCCCATTCCCCCGGTCACCAGCTTAGCCTCATTACTGAGTTCCAAGCTAAGAGAGATCCTATCTCAAAACATGCAAACAAAACTCTAAATAAACCCAAGCTGGACAGCAACTGGGGAGTAAAACCTAAGACTTACTTCACACACATATACGTACATACATGCATGGGCATCTTTACACACATACACATACACACACACATACACACACACACACACACACACACTTGAATACACACACATACATGGACACACACACATGCACATCCTGGCACATATACATATGCTCCTACACAAAAGAAGCAACTACCAGTTCACTAAGACAGGCACCTCTCTCCAGGACCATGCATCCCCAGCTCCATCGATCTCAGCTTTCCCCATCTGCCTTTGAGCTTTAGGGAGCATCTTTTGCTATCACTCTGGCCACCTGCGGCCAGGTTCTCTCTTGCTCATTACTGAAACACTGTCTCAAGTATCTGGACATTTCTGCCTCTATTTTGACCATTCTGTACAATAGCTCCCAGCTAAAATGCACATTTTCATGTCATCCGTCTCCCCACAAACCACACACCACTTCTCAGAGTCTTGGCAAGGTTTGAATCCGGCTCTGAATCCGGCTGGCTCTGGTTTGTGGAAGAGGCATCTTTTGGGGGTACCAAGGTGGGAAGAATCATAGTGCCTCTAGTCTACGAGACTGGATGGGTGTGTGTGGGGCCTAGGGCAGAAAGAAGATTTATACTTCACCCATCTCAGGTTTTTATCTAACCTGTATTTTTTCTCTTTCCTACTAATTTGTTTTATTTCCTTTTGAGTCTGATTGCATTTGTTGCTCAGGCTGACTTATAAACCGCAATTCTCCTGCCTTGTCCTATTCAGGACAGGGATTTACTGACACATGCTGCTATTCCTGTCTGTTTGGTGGTTTTTCTAGAGAGGCAACGTTGTTTTAGAGAGATTCGGTGATAAAGTATAAAACTAAACTCTTTTTTTCTCCCACTCATGTTTGTGGGGAGTGGATCTGATACTTCCTTTAGCATCTTCTCAAAACTCTTGCAGAGCTCGGGAGAGACAACATGAACAAATCACAGGAACTGGGCATCAGAAAAATCAGGGACCAGGCTTGGCTAACTGTCTGAGGACGACCATAAAGCAAAACTGGTTTACATTTTCAAATTGAAGAAGAGGAGGAGGAGGAGGAGGAAGAGGAGGAGGAGGAGGAGGAGGAGGAGGAGGAGGAGGAGGAGGAGGAGGAGGAGGAGGAGGAGAAGCCAACCATGGTGGCAAACATATTTAACCCCAGCACTTGGGAGGCAGAGGTAAATGCATCCCTGTGAGTTCCACACACATGCTAGGGCTACACAGTGATACCTCATCAAATACATGTGTGTGTGTGTGTGTGTTTAGGTATATATATATACATGAATCTTACTTGGGATGGAGAGATGCCTTAGCCATTAAGAGCACTGTCTGCTCTGCCAGAGGATCAGGGACCAATTCTCAGCACCAACATCGCATCTCTGTCTGTTTTCCAGTTCTAGGGATCTGATATCCTCACACAGATATACATGCAGGAAAAATACTAATACACATTAAATAAATAAAAGGATTTTTTTAAAAAAAGAATTGTTTTGTTACACATGAACATTATATAGAATTCAAATTTCAGTATCTTTCAATAAAATTATATTGAGCTTTGTTTTGTTTTGAGGCAGAATCTCATTGTGCAGCACTGGCTAGCCTCAAACACAATATGTGAACCAGGCTAGTCAGGAACTCACGGAGATCTATCTGGCTCTGGCTCAAAAGTGCTGGGACTTAGGGTGTGCATCACCACCCAGCTAACAAACTTTTATTAAAACTCCTGACCCATTTCCTAATGGTCTTGGCTGCTTTGGGGCTACCATGGCACAGCTGAGGCTGTGGCCAAGAGACTATCGCCTCTATGATCTTTGAAGATGAAGTTTGCAGCTTGTGACAGACAGCAAAGTCTGTCCCTCCTTTGCATGAGCAGTCAGAGTTGGTACCCACAGCAGCCTCATCATTGCTGTTCTCCTCCTTTCTGAATGGAGCAGGGGCTTCTGGGATCTAGCGGCTGGACCTTGGGAGATGCCCTTCTCATGAAACACAATGGGAACAGTGCCCTCTGGAGGAGCTCATGGATTTGAAGGAGTCTTTTGTGGCAAAAGGGCCCCTGAATGGAATGAAGAAGCGTGGCTTTTAAACACTGACAGGTTAATAACTGCTGTTTTTTTATGAGTTGCAGTATGGTGTGGCACATCTGTACATTGTATGGTATGGCACATCTGTACACTGTAAGTGATTGCGCAGTATGGTGTGGCACATCTGTACACTGTAAGTGATTGTCTCGTGATGTTTGGTTCTGCTAGTAGTTCTGCTGGAAAGTCCCTTGCTGTGGAATCCAGGCTGATTGATTCAGACTTCAGTTCTTATCCATTAAAGGAGATTGCATTTCCAAGGGTTTTAAAATGTTCCCTGCCTCCCTCCCTCCATCTTTTCAAAAATCCTTGACTCACACACATTAAACATTTGAAAGTAGAAGTGGACCCCAGCCTGAGCCTCCCTCAGTGGCCCATGAAGGGATGCAGAGAAATCCTCAAACTCCTCTGAGCCCTGAGAGACAACAGTTCTGCGGTCTCAGACTCCTCCCTGTCAGCATCTGAAACAGCCTGGACCAAAGCAGCGCTTTTCCGAAGACTTGTTGGCAGCCCCAGAATCCCTGATGCCACTGATGCAGGTTCAGTCATTACCACTTCTAAAAAGACTGTGGTCACCAGTTTTTAAACTTGACACAAGCTAGAGGTAGCGGAAAGGAGGGAGCATCAGTTGAGAAAATGCCTTCATAAGACCCAGTGATCAGGAATCCTGAAAAGCATTTTCTTTATTAGTGACGGATGGGGGATGGCCTAGCACATTGTCGGTGGTGACATTCTTGGGTTGGTGGTCCCCAGTTCTATAAGAAAGCAGGCTGAGTCAGCCATGAGGAATGACTCAGTAAACAACACCCCTCCATGGCCTCTACCGCAGCTCCTGCTTCCAGGTCCTGTCCTGCTTGAGTTCCTGTCCTGGCTTCCTTCAGAGATGGACTGTGATTGCTTCTGGTCACGGTGCTTCATCATAGCAGTACGAGGACAGAAACTAAGCTTTACGTAAATAGATGCGCTTGATACTAAACGGCTTGAATTTACCGAGCACTTCCTTCTTGCCGGAGACTAGGCTAAGACCCTTGATGTAACTTTTGTCATTTAGTATAGAGAGTAGTTCAGTGGGAGGTGCTACAGTCACACCTGTTTTATAAAAAAACAGCAGCATTCTGTCAGCTGAAGTGTGATGCGCTTACCAGTCCATCCCAGGTTCAAGGCACTACATATTTATGCTCACTTCATTGAGGACATTTTAGTTGTAAGGTTTCCACAGACACAGGCAGGCCCTGCTCTCCTGTGGCTGGAATGCTAATGGAGATGCTAGGGACTATAATTCTCCAGGGCCTCAGCTCAGCTCTCTGAAGGCTTGGCTAGGTTTTGTCCTGTAGTTACTTACAATCTACTGAAGCTGCAAGAAAACACAGTCAGAGTGCGTGAGCCTCTGAGGGGTAGTTAAGGTTTGGTGTCAAATGGTGGTTAACGGTTAACAGCAACAAATACCTTGGCTGTGGGTGGGTCTGGGGTAGCCCTCTCTGAAGCAGGCCCCGCCAGGGGTCAAAGGTCAGCATTTGTTGGTGGAGTCTTCAGGAACATAGCATTACTGTTGAGAGTGTGTCTAGGGCAGTGGTTCTCAACCCCAGCTGACACTAGCCACCACTGGGTTACTTAAAACCCAAATTGAAAACAAACATGAAGATTTTCGAAAGAACACAATAAGGGCTGGGAGATGGCTTAGCAATTTAGAGCATTTACTGTTGTTGCAGGGGACTCAACATCCTCCTTGGGTGCCTCACAATACCCTATAACTCCAGCTCCGGGAGATCCAGTGCCCTATTCGAGCCCCTGTGGGTGCTTGCATATGTCCCCAAATAAACACACAGTTGCACACGTAATTTAAAAAAATCTTAAAAAAACAAAACATATCAAAAACCTCTTTTTTTCTTTTCTATATTCTTTGTTTACATTCCAAATGATTTCCTCTTTCCCAGTTCTCTCCTCCCCATAAGTCCCATAAGCCTTCTTCTCTCCACCCATTCTCCAATCACCTCCCTCCTTTTTCTCTGTCCTGGTTCTCCCCTACAATGCTAGATCAAGCCTTTCCAGGATCAGGGCCCTCTCCTTACTTTTTCCATGGGAGTCATTTGTTATGCTAATTGTGCCTTGGGAATTCAGAGCTTCTGGGCTAATTAATATCCACTTATCAGAGACTGCATTCCTTTTTTTGTTTTGTTTTGTTTTTGTTTTTCAAGACTATATAGTCATAGCTATCCTGGAACTCACTCTGTAGACCAGGCTAGCCTCGACCTCAGAAATCTGCCTGCCTCTGCCTCCCAAGTGCTGGGATTAAAGGCGCGCGCCACCACCGCCCGGCTATCAAAAACCTCTTAATGGTAGATTCCCACCGAGCAATTCCCATTTAACTGCTCTGGAATGAAGTCTGGGCATTGAGATCTTAAAAAATTCTCCGGCAGAGTTTTCTGCAATGAAGGAAATAGCTAGTATGATAACCATCAGTCCCGTGTGGCTAGTGACTCTTCAAAATGTGGCTAGTGAGAGAGACTGAGGGCCTGAATTTTCATTTTAATTCATTTAAATTTGTAAAACAGTCACACAGGGCTTGCAGCTTCAGTTGTGGGAGGCACAGGCCTACAGTAATTAGTGGAAGATTACTGTTGGAGAAAGCTGTCTAGCTGACATTAATTTCATTTAGCAGCTTTATGAAGTGTTGCTCATGTCTGATCAACACCTGATGAACAAGGCAGAACTCAGGGAACTCATGTAATGTACCCAGGGTTACACCAATGCACCATGTACATGCGGTTGGACATCCACGAAGGTCCAGGACGAGCTTGGAGAAAAGGCTGAGCAGCCACCAGGCGTGACTGTGTAATTGCCATGAGAGGAACTTGAGGTACAGCCAGGCCTGGCCTTTAGGCATCCATAGACATCCCTTCCAGGGAAACTCAAATATTGGGGCACACTGACCTAGGATCTGCACCCTGACCCTAATGATATAGCCTCCACTGCGCCAAACAGTCCACATAAAGATCCTAGCCTGACCAATAACAAATACAAAGTTTGGATTTGCAAAGTTTGCAGAAGATTCTAGAATAATCCCCAAACATCATGTTTTGGAAGGCACGGTGGTGGAGGACCAGTGGCGGTTCAAGGAGGGAGCTTCTGGGGACCTGGGGACAGGACAGCTAGCCAAGCATGAGCTGTTTGAGGTCTACCAAACCTCCCTGGTTACCCAGAGTGCAACGGGGCGCTCTGTCTTTTGGGCTTTCAAATACCTGCCTACAAATGCTTGAGGACATAACTTCATCTTATTTGTGTTTGGGATCTGTTCTGGAGAAACTATCAAGCGGGCTCCCCGGTATCTGTGCAGATGTGAAAGGGGGTGTCCCTTAGAACTGATCCTTGCCTGGAGAAGGCGGGGCTGAGCGCCTCACTGAGCAGGCCTGCTGAGGGAAGCTGCGGAGTATGAGTGAGACACCGGTCCTTCGGTAGGATGCTTTCACGCTCGGCACTACGAAGGGATCATCAAGGCGGAAGGGCCAAGTACGGAAAGATTAGCTGCGGTTGGACATCCACGAAGGTCCAGGACGAGCTTGGAGTCTATCTGCAACTGACTCGCCCACACAGAAACACAGTTACCCAAAGAAGCAAGAGAGACCTCCTCTCCTTCCCCAGGATTTATTTATCTTATATCTATGTTTGTCTGCATGTGTATACCGACTTTGTTTGCGTCTGCTGCCAATGGAGGCCAGAAGAGGGTGTCATATCCCCTGCCAGTGGGGTTACAGATGGCTGTAGAGGGGGAGGGGGAGGAAGAGGGGGAGGGAGGAGGGGTAGGGAGGAGGGAGAGGGAGAGGGAGCACTCAGGGCTTAAGAATGTGTCCTGCTCTGCTCTTGCTGAGGCCCTGAGTCTGGTTCCCAGCATCCATGTCAGTTGGCTCCTGGGTGAGCCTCTAACCCTGCTCCAGGGAGACCTTACCCCTCTGGCCTCACATATATATATTCACACACGCTCTCTGGCCCATAGCATGGTTTCCCATCACAGCTACACTAATTTATAACTTATCCAAAAATAAACCAAAGTTATGCAGACTTATAAATTCTGCACACTTGCAGGGGCATACTCTCTATCTTTATATATCCAGCCCCTGCCCAGTCCCAACCAAGAACCCACGGGTCCAGCTGGAAGTCTAATGGATAAGAAAAAGTTGAAAGACTGGATCTCAGGCAGCTTTTGGGGTGAAGTCACATTTGTACGCAAAACAATTAGGAATGTCTAGGAAAGTTCAGTGATGCATAAGGCTTATCTATATGTACTGTAATAATGTGGAAACTTGACGCTCGTTTCAGGATGCTTAACCAAAGTTATATCGATGGTTTACAGATTCCTTAGGAAATTAGCATTTCCCATGGAAGGTTGACAACAAACTTGGAAGGGGGCTGCAGTATCGCCGGTGTCCACCAGATGATGCCAGTATTCAGTGGAATTCTAGATGGTTTGGCTTTGGGGAGGATGGTATAATTGTTGTAAATTTGAGATAATGCCTTGAAAGACACTTTAATTATTTCAGACAACAATTTTCTTACTGTAATTTTGCACAGAGTTCATGCCTATTAGCTATGGAGAATTAGAAAACAAAGAAAGACTCGAATTTCTCTTAAGTAAATTCTCTACGTTGATTCATTTTCTAAGCCAAGTCTCCCTCTCCTTGTAGTGTTTGCTCTGTGCAAGTCAAGTGACTGGAAATTAATAGAATCTGGCACAGATCTATACCTGGAGACCGAGGCTGGAAGAGAAGACCACTACCTTGGAGGTAAACTTTTTACTCTATTAGACATTTACTCTCACTAAAATATGCAAATATATTCCCTTCAGTGAGTCTTGATAAACAACAGATTTAGCCCAGCGGAAAAGCTGGTGTGGACAGCTTGGTGCAATTATATGCAGCATTAATGAGCTGTGGGTTCTTACCTCAAGTGTTGATATTAGTAATCTTTGATAATAACGGAGCATCTAACCTTTGAAGTAAAAATGTTCTGGTGTGGCTGGGTATTTCCAACCAGGAGCATTTATTATTTTGTTTGACAAATTGGCCTGCTTTGGAATATTAAACACCCACTCTTTAGAGGATAAGGAAGATGAAAGTAAGTCTATTCATTGTGCTCCCAAGAATCTCAGAGCTCTTGCAAGGTTTTATCCTGAAGATCTCATCTCTGTGAAACTCAGAAGATAGCTGTCACATGCGTTCTTGTTTCCTGTTCTCTCAGGGAGGTAGGCCTGTTGCCTTCAGTTCAGCCTGCCTGAGACAGCGGTTGGAGTGGTCTGTCATACTGTGTGGCTTCACACAGCCATCACCTCTCAGAGGAGTCTAGCTGACATTCTACTAGAAATGCCTTTGGGAGAGGCCTGTCCAGAAGGAGATGGAACCAGTTACAAATCTGTTATTTCTGTTGCTTCCAGGATGAATTGCTTCTTTTGCATTCTCATGAGACACTTGATTCTCACAGTGACAGAAACACACTTTTAATGCTATTATGGTTATCGTAATTATTGTTACTATTACCATATTGAGTAGTAGAGTCACCTTATTGCCCAAGCTGGCCTTGAACTCCAGGGCTGAATCATCATCATCATCATCATCATCATCATCATCATCATCATTTCAGTGTTAAGGATTGAACTTGGGCACATACTACATGCTAGCCAAGTGTTCTACCATTGAACTATATCTAAGACCTAAAATTTATCAGATATGGTAACTAAAATCCACTGAGTAGTTATAGTCTACATACCATGTAAACTAACTTGAACATATCATCTTAATTTTTCCAAACACATTACAAGTCGTAGGCTAACTCCAAAGCTGCCCCATCCTTTTGTTGACACCATCCTGATTTTGTAGTTATCTTTCTCTTCTGAGTGGTCCCAAGCTGTGAGAGGGATGCCTTTTAAATATTAGAGTTGAATCATGGTTGGCACGAAGCCAAGCCAATCCTGGGAGTTCTGTCTCCTCTGCTCATGATGGGTTAGGAGTAAAAATGTGGTCTGGGTCTCCATGGGTCTACGAGGGCATGCTTCCAGCCTTTCAACTGAATGACACATCACAGATTAGCTCTGTGTCCTACTCTGTCATGATAAAATATCTCCTCAATAGTCACAGGACGCTACTGCTCACTTCATGCGTTTTGTTTCTTGGCAGAATCAGGAATCAGTCCCAGGGCTTTGCACAGTCTTGGTAAGAGCTGAGCTATATCATTAGCCTTTAATCATTTTTTTTGTTTTTGTTTTTGTGTGTCTTTTGTCTGTTCATTAATTTTTTTGCAATTTTATTTGTTTTTCTTTCATGTTTATGAGAATTTTGCTTGCACGGATGTCTGTGCATCCCAAGTATATAGGGGCTGTGGAGGTCAGAAGACACAAATCCTTGCATTGGAGTTGCAGGTGGTTGTGAGGAGTCATCCTGTGGGTGCTGGGAATTGAACTCAGGTCCTCTGGAAGAGAAGTCAGCGCTCTTAGCCACTGAGTCCTCTCTCTAGTCATTGGTTTTGAAATGGGGTCTTGTTATATAGCCCTGGCTGACCTGGAACTTGCTTTGTAGACCAGCATGGACTTGAACTCACAAAGAATCACCTACCTCTACCTCCCCAGTTCTGGGATTAAAGGCGTGTACCACCCACTATGCCTGGCTAACCCTTAGGTTCAAAACATTTTTTATGTGTGTTTGGGTCAGGGTCTCATGTATCCCAGGCAGGGTTTGAACTCAGTATATGGCTGAGAATGACCTTGAACCCCGGATTCTCTCACTTCTACATCTCTGGTGCTCGAATTACAGATGTAAACTACTATGGCAGGTTTTATGTGTTGCTGGGGCAAGGAAGTGGAAACAGCTGTATATTATTCACAATATGTTTTAAACTAAATATTCTGAAAACTAAGACTACCTTAGATTATCTTGGGCATAAACTAATCAAGTTTTCTCTCACTGCCCTACATATAAAATCTAATATTGATCAATCAGACGATGGCAACCAAAATCCACTAAGTTATTATAGTCTACGTATCTTATAAACTAATATAAACATATTATCTTAATTTTTCTAAATACATTATTTGTTATAATCCCAAATCCACCCCATCCCTTTATGGACATTGTGTTAGTGGATGATAAAATGGGTGTACACGCACACAGTTGAAAGTACTTCTTTCAAATGCTTGGGATCAGAAATGCTTTGGATTTCTGAGTTTTATGTCTTTTTTTTGTGTGCATGTTTACATGCATGCAGGTGATCATGTGTATGGTGCACATGTAGCATGTGTGTGCACATGCATGTGGAGGCCAGAAATTATTGAGTGTCTTCCTGGATTGCTCTTCACCTTGTATATTGAAGTAGAATCTATCACCAGAACCCAGAGCTCACCAAATTTAATAGTTAGCTAACTTGCTTCAGGGATGCCTGTATCTTCTGTGACTGCATGTGGGGCTCTATGCCCTTCCAGCATTTTAATAGGTTATGAGGATCCTGTCTTAGCCACCTTCTATTGCTATGAAGAGACACCATGACCACAGCAACTCTTAAAAAGAAAAGCCTTTAATTGGGATTGGCTTACAGTTCGGAGGTTTAGTCCATTGTCATCATGGCAGGAAGCATGGTGGCACGCTTGCAGACATGGTCCTAGAAAGGTAGCGGGGAGGTCTACATCTGGTTCCCCAGGCAGCAGGAAGAGAGAGTGACACTGGGCCTAGCTTGGGCAACTGATATCCAGAGCCCACCCCCAGTGACATATTTCCTCCAACAAGGCCACACCTACTCCGACAAGGCCCCACCTCCCAAGAGTGCCACTCTGTGAGTCCATTGGACCATTTCCATTTAAACCACCATAGATCCCAACTCTAGTCCTCACAGGCTTGCAGCTTTTACCTGATACGCTATCTTCCAAACCGTAGATTTTGAAAGTTTCAGTAGTATGAAATAGTCGCATACATGTAGGGAAACAGCTTGAGATTGATACGTAATTTTGAGCCTAAGATTCATGTTTCACATATACTTTATACACATAATCCAAATGCAAATTTAATACAGTATTTTTTAATAAATTTGAGCTTGAACAAAGTTTGTGTCAATGAAGACTTATAGTGTCTCATGGGTGTTCAACCTGTTTCAGATTCTGGAACATTCTGGATTTTTGCATGAAGGGTGCTCAGCTTTAGATAAAGCCAAGAACTAAGTGTTCCTCTCTGTTTGCTGCTGTTATGGTTACATTTAGGCTTATTACTGTGACTTTGAGAGTACCAGACACAGAACTTTATCTGTGCACACATAGTAGACTGAAGTAGAAGATATGCGTGCTTCCTTCAGACCCTCTGTGGGGTTGACTTCTCCCTTTTGGAGAACCTTTCTGGTCCCCTGACTCTGACTAGCCTCTCCTGTGTTAGTTATTGCATTTATATAATCTCCCAACTGGGTAATTATGTACAACTGTGCTATTTGGAGTGTTTACATGGTGCATTTAAAGAGTGCCTTGTAATCATGGGTGTACTGGAAAACCAGTGCACCCGCCAGCCAATTATCACAGAATCACAGGACTGGAAGGGATGACAGATGTTATTAAGTCCAGCTCTGTCCCCAGCCCAAGCCTCAGGGTAGAACCCTAAATTTATCCTGTGTGCTCTAACACAGTCCAACTTTATCTGGAAAATGAGGCATTTCTTGGAGGGGAGGATTTGGGAGTATGATCCTGGAGTCTGATCACTTCCTGAGAGTAACCCCTGCCACGTGCCCCAGTGCCCACTCTGAGTTAGTAAAAACTCCAGTTTGTCTCTTTCCTCTGTTTCACGCAGGTTCCAGCCTTGTCACGGAGGGATGGGGGTAGGGACTTTTGTAGATGGGACACACTTCCCAGGCTCTGTGGACAGCAGGCCCCAGGCCATTTGAGCTCTGGAGCGAGCAGAGACTCATGCAGCCTGGGTCTTCAGCCGAGGGACAGAGAACGTCCATCATCTTTTTCTAAATCAACTGACCTGGGGGCAAACTTCTAATGCTGACTTCAGGATGCCAAGTTAGTAAGAACATTTGAAGCTTTTCCCCCTTGCACCGGCTTTCGACATCAGCGCATTCAAAGCAACATCTATCCTCTTGCAGCATTCTCCCCAGGCTGAGGTCCTTCATTCTTGGGGTTCGTTTGATCCGTTTCCATAGCAACATCCACTTGTTGCATTCTGAATCTCCCATCGAGGTCCTTGCAATTTGCCAGCTAAGCCACCGATCACAGGCGTGTGCACCAGGTTAATAAGACAAAGTCTGTTTTGCTTTGGCCTTCCCCTCTTTGTCTTCTTTCCATTTGAGGGCAGCCTTACAAAAGAGAGGGCCTTTTGGCTTTCAAAATCCTGAGACCTCCGCTCATTATCCTAGATGATACTTGGGCTGACTCAGTGTGCACTCCATTTCCATGCTGTCTCTGGGCAGCTGATCTTCTGAGCGAGCCATAGCAACAGCTGGGCGTGGGAGACAGGGCCAGTGAGACGGTTGCTTTGGGCATGTGGGTGTGTGTCAGAGGTGATACACCTCTTTATTTCAAACGTAAGACACCCAGCATGGAAACATTTCCGTCGTGATTGTCAGTGTCCTTTTTGGAAGGCTAGAATTGAAGTTGGAGTCCAAATAAAGTCGATTTGTTTTCAGAGAATCTGGATGTTTCAAGTCGGTGACATTAATCAGAGAAGCCCGGAGCTCTGTGGATTCCCGACGCTTTGACGTTTCAGATGTGTGTAGACCAGAGTTAGCCACTGTTTCCCCAGGGTGTGTTTAGTCTAATAGATATAAGCCAGGACCTGCAAGATGTATTAGTGATGAGAGAAAAAAACCTCTCCCCATAAGCAGAATCACAGAGAGAAATCCGATAAGGGGATCAGCAGATCAAAGCGATCGTCGCCACCGACCATCCCTGCGTACGAACTTGAATAGCATGTTTCCTGCCCACACCAGCCTCTTCCCCCGCCCTGAGATTTTAAGAGTACAATATCTCTTGATGTTCTGCACATGTTACTTGTTTGTTATTTGTTGTTTGCTGCTCATGGAAGCATGTTGGAAGACTACAGAAAAGTGCTCTTGGCTAATGGAGGTACTGCCTTGTGTGTGGCTGGGACTTTAGTGAGGGCTCACGGAAGGGCGGTGTTCTTCTCTTCAGGAGATGCCAGGTATGAAGCAGGAACTGACTGGAGGTGCAGAGGCAGAAGGCTTAACCTTCAGAAGACTGCCTGAGTGTTCTGCTTGTCCGGTTTCATTATGGATTTCAGCAGAATCCTTGAAAAGGGAAAACAGAGGAACATAATGATGCAGTGCCTACGGCTCTTGGCTGCAAATACGCCAAATACTCTAACAAATGAACACAGAAATCAAGGGCAGTCTGGAACACAGCATCGCTCTGTAGACTTATTTCAAAGGCAGGCAGAATTAAAACGGGGAAATTGTCTAAATTAAAAGTAAATGCTTTCGACTGCAAACAAGCCAGTCAAACACTTAATAATGCAATGAAGGAGCCCAGGACATTGTCTGGACTCAGTAGGTCCTGTTGGTGAGGTTGGCACACCACAGACCCCGGGAGCACTCGGGAACTTTCCGGGCCTTTGGGAAGTGGCTCAGAAGTCTTGGATGACATGATTCAGTACTAGCATTCCCTATGGGCCTTGGTCTCCAAGGGCTGTTTCTGTTTCTATGCAACCTAAACAAGTCAGCTCAGTAACCAGGGAGTAAAACTGACTGACTTCCTAGGAAAACCCAGAGTAAGGCTGGGCAGGGCTGGCTGGACCTAGTGGCTCAGTGAGGGCAGGAGAGCCTGGCTTGCTTTCTCTCTTCCTGCTTGGCCTCCTGTGGTCGCAAGGTTGGCTCTGCTCTTGGTTTTAAGGGGGATGACGATTGCCTTTAGGGTTTTATACATTCCCAGCCATGCTCAAAGACAGTGAGTGAGCAAAGGCAAGGCCCTCCCCAAACATCAAACCAATCTTCTGACTCCACCGAAGATCCCAGCTGCCACCCTTGAACCCTACTCTTGAAATCAATGTGACAAAGCAAACAAACAACAAACAAAAAAAACCAAAAAAAAAAAAAAGGGGACTATTTTGATTAAGGAACCAAGTACTTCCTGCCTTAGAATTTTCACTGCCATCACAAAATAACTGATCAAAAGGAATGCAAGAGAGCAAAGCATTATTTGGGACCACAGTTTCAGAGAGGGTCAGTTCATCATAGCAGCTGGAAATGAGGGAGGGAGGGAAAGAGGGATGCGTGGAGGGAGGAAGGGAGGGGAGAGACTATAGCTACTGTGTTTTCCTTTTCCCTGTTTTATTCGAGGGCCCTCTAGCATAGTGGGATTTCTCCTATCATGATGTTCTCCTAACATGATGTTCCTGCTCTAATTTCCATTTGTGCCTCCCCTGAGTTGAACCAGTGCTGATCTCTTGGACTTCCAGAGTGGCCTCTAGTGGCCTGGAGTTCTAGGGGGAGTCACCATCACTGTCAAGCTGGTGCTTGGGAGTGTGGCAGCAAAGTCTGGTAGGTGACCTATGATGAGTGTCTGGGTAGAGAGCGCCAGTGCCATTGGTACTGTGCTATTATACCACAGCATACTGTGTGAGCTAAGAAGATGATACACCATTAGAAAGAACACTGACCTTGGCCAGCCACTGAGTGGGTCAATGCCTGTTCAGAATAGGTAGTCCTGTTATGTCAGTTTAAGTTGCAAACTCAGAAGTAAGGTCCACCCATGGGGCTGGGCAGTCAGAAATATGTGTGTGGAGTCCTTCCTGGGGTTCCTGTTGTATGCAGCTACAGGGGATCCCACGTTCCCTGCTTCATATATGTTGGACACTTATGTCTGTTTGGCCTGCGCCATCCTAGAAGTTATGTCTAAATCAGCCCTGGCTAACTGTCTTAACAGAACGCACTGGCTCTATGGATGAATGATTCTGTTATTCTTTTGAAAATTTATATGCAAGAAAGTCCAGTTGGCTTAGAAACCCCTCCATATTATCAGAAGACACATAAATATTACATTTAAGAATGATGGCAATGGGCAATTAATGGAGTCTTTAAATATTTCATTGCTATGCATTCTAGATAGATATAAAATGACTTCAAAGGGATGAACAAATGGCCCAGTTGGAAAAATCTTTGCTGCATGATCGTGAGGATCTGAGTTTGATTCCTAGCAACCATGCAAAAGCTGTCTGTGGTGGTGTGCACCTTTGATTCTTGTCTTAGTCAGGGTTTCTATTCCTGCACAAACATCATGACCAAGAAGCAAGTTGGGGATGAAAGGGTTTATTGAGCTTACACTTCCACGTTGCAGTTTATCACTAAAGGAAGTCAGGACTGGAACTCAAGCAGGTCAGGAAGCAGGAGCTGATGCAGAGGCCATGGAGGGATGTTCCTTACTGGCTTGCTTCCCCTGGCTTGCTCAGCCTGCTCTCTTATAGAACCCAAGAACACCAGCCCAAAGGTGGAACCACCCACAAGGGGCCCTCCCCCCTTGATCACTAATTGAGAAAATTCCCCACAGTTGGATCTCATGGAGGCACTTCCCCAACTGAAACTCCTTTCTCTGTGATAACTCCAGCCTGTGTCAAGTTGACACACGAAACTAGCCAGTACAATTCTATTGCTGGGGAGGAAGAGACAGGCGGATCCCTGGGGATTACTGGCCGACCACCCCAGCCACATTAGTGACCTCTGGAATTAGTGAAAAACTTTGTGTATAAGGTGGAAAGTAACTAAGAAAAATATCCAGTGTTGACCTCTGACCTCCACATAGACATATAATGTATCTTAGGGTTTAACTGCTGTGAGCAGACACCATGACCAAGGCGACTCTTCTAAGGACAACATTTAACTGGGGCTGGCTTACAGGTTCAGAAGTTCAGTCCATTATTGTTAAGGCAGGAACATGGCAGCATCCAGGCGGGCCTGGTGCAAGAGGAACTGAGAGTTCTACATCTTCATCTGAAGGCTGCTAGCAGAATACTGACTTCCAGGCAGCTAGGATGAGTGTCTTAAAGTCCACACCCACAGTGACACACCTACTCCAACAAGGCTACACCTTTTAATAGTGCCACTCCCTGAGCTGAGCATATACAAACCATCACATAATGCATACACATGTATAAATGTATCCACAAATACACATGCACACCCACACAACTTCCTTTACTGGTATATATTCACACAACCATACTTCGTTTAAAACTCATGAGAGTTTTTTATTTAACAGGTATCTCATTTTTGGAATTTTAAGAAGTCAACATTTTGGAGGCAGATGTGATGGTATGTGATTATAATATCTGCACTTGGGAAACTGAGGCAGAAGTTTTACAGCATCAAGTTTATCCCAAGCTACATAGCCATATATATCCTGTCTCAAAAGAGAATAAAAACATTGGCATTTTTGCTATTGAGGTTGAATTTTTTGCCATTATTGACACAATTTGATATAAAGAGGTTGTGTTTTAAAAATTAAGCTCAAGTCGGGTGGTGGTGGTGTATGCCTATAATCCCAGCACTCTGGGAGGCAGAAGCAGGCAGATTTCTGAGTTCGAGGCCAGCCTGGTCTACAGAGTGAGTTCGAGGACAGCCAGGGATATACAGAGAAACCCTGTCTTGAAAAAAACCAAATCTAAACCCCCCCCCCCAAAAAAAATTAAGCTCAATGTTCAGTTTAAAAACATTCACAATGGATTTATTTGGTAAGATTAAAAGAATTTAAATTAATATTGTGTGTGTGTGTGTGTGTGTGTATACACAGTAGGTACATGCTGCCACATTGTAGGTGGAGATCAGAGGTCAGTTCGTGAGTCTCTCCTTTCACTATTAGGAGCAAGCACCTCAGCTATCTTGTGGTCTGTTATTCAAATTTTTAAAAACTCTCAATAAAAATTACAATATCCCAAAATAAGTCACCTTATATAGATTATATATCTGCCTACTATCCACCTATTTATGTCTGTCTGTCTGTCTGTCTATCTATCTATCCATCTATCTATCTATCTATCTATTATTTTATTACTGATCTGTTTAATCCATCAGTGTGTTTCTGCTTGTCCTGTCTGCCCTTAGTGCTTATGTGACTTTTTGCTGATTCTGCTAGGGCCACTTAATTGCAGTGGGGAGGATTAAGATCATTATACAGAAATGAAAGAAGAATCACTGTTAAATGTTTGGTACCCACAGCTTGACTGTGGGAGCCAGACTTTGGAAGAGAGGAAGTATCCTCTTGGTTTTTTTTAAGCTTCTATTGGTGAGACAAAGACTGAAGATTTTCCTTGAAGCTCAGGCAGTGAAGGACTTGGGAGAAGAGGGAGCCCTGTCAGTCCCAGATGCAGAATGAGGAGAGAAGAAGGACCCAGATGCCATGGCTCTGGGCCTCCATCTTTGGACTAGCAGCTGGTGGGCAGGCTGGTGAGAGAGAGAGAGAGAGAGAGAGAGAGAGAGAGAGAGAGAGAGAGAGAGAGAGAGAGAGAGAGAGAGGAAGGTCAGTGCACAGCAGACGTGTACCTTGTGCTCTGTTCTGAGGTCTGCTTCAGTCCGGTAGGGATGCTACAAGGAAATGAGGAGGGTGATATGACTGCAATCATCAGAAACCCGTGCAAGTTCTAGAAGCTGAGAAGTCCAAGATCAAAGTGCAGTGAGTCTCCTCTCTGCTTCACACGTAGCCATCTTTTCTCTGTGCACTTACATGGAGCAGAGGCAAAGGAAGCTTACGTGGCCCTCTGTTTTAAGGGCAATAATCCTATTTAGGAGGACTCCATCCTCATGATTCAGTCCTCTTCCTATGGCCCTACTTCCAAATGTGATTACAATGATGTTAGTATTTGACTCCTGGAAGTGTGTGTGTGTGTGTGTGTACAAACATTCAGACTCACAGACCTTGAAAGGATCCCATTTGTAGGTCCTAGATAGAATTTTGAAGACTTTTTTTTAAAGCTTACAACCATTATGAAAGAAATATTAAACACGGTTGAAAGAAAAGACTTAACTGAAATTGGTTATTTTACTCTCAAGAGGCTGAGACATCTCATAACTACAAAGTGTGTTTGTTTGTTTATTTCTTGTGCTGGACGTTTAACCCAGGGCCTTGAGCATGTGAAGCCTGCTTTTTTTATTAAACTATATCCCTAGTAATACCAGGTTAAATAGCCTTTCTGTAATCTGAACAGAACTTAAAAAAAAAAAAAAGACAGGGAAAGCCCAGGAGGGAGTTGAACAAGTTGCATTTTCAAATTTGCATTCCTGTGGCTCTGTTACCAACCATTCAGGTTGCCTTGGCACTGTGAATCTGGCTACCATTCCAAAACAAAAGAGATTAAAAACAGGCAAATCAGCATAACTAAGGTGGTATAGCCTCTGAAGCAAAGTGACACAGTTTGAGGGATCATGGAATGGGAAAGGAAAAGGAAAAATGAACATAAAACAAAACAAAACAAAACCCAAAAAAACAAACTGGCTCAAAGGGCTGGAGAGACTCAGTGGCTCAGTAGTTAAGAACACTTGCTGCTGTTGAAGAGGATCTACACTTGGCTCCCAGAACTCTGGGAGGCTAAGGATCATCTCTAACTCCAGTTCCAGGGGGACCTCTTCTGGTCTCTGTGGGTACTGCACACATATTATGCACTTAAACCAGCGAAACACTTAGACTCAGAAAAACAAATCTTTAAGCCGACTGAAATTTAAGAGGAGTGTGTTCTTCTTTTGAGTTTCTTCTTCACCAAAAAAAGAAGACAAGGATAAACAAACTTTAGACTTATTATTTCTTAAAGAAATATACTGTCTTAAAAAAAAGATTTATTTATTTATTATATGTAAGTACACTGTAGCTGTCTTCAGACGCACCAGAAGAGGGCGTCAGATCTCATTAAGGATGGTTGTGAGCCACCATGTGGTTGCTGGGATTTGAATTCAGGACCTTTAGAAGAGCAGTCAATGCTCTTAACCGCTGAGCCATCTCTCTAGCTCCTGTACTTTTAAAAAAGGTTCTAAAAGTGTTTAAAATTGGATTAGCAAATAAAAATACTGTATGTGCAGGAAAACAAAAAAGGTATTACAAGCATTCACCACCACTGCTCTGCTTGAAGTGTGATTCTTTAATAGATCTTCTGTAGGACACTGAAGGATGTCTTTAACTTTGTAATTTTTACATCTAACCCCTACTAACAATATAGTATTAAATTAGGTTCTTGAAGGCTTTCACACAAAAAGTTAGAGTGTGGTATAAATATTTTATTTTTTTGGTAAAAAAAAAAGTAGAAAATCTAGGCCTTTGACCCCTAACATGGAAGCATTAGTTACCTATAATTATTTACATTTGAATCAAATTGAAATGCGATTCCTGCATCATAGCAGTTATATTTATGTTTTAAAAAGTTTCTTTTCCTAAATTCATATGTATTAGTTTTGTCTGCATGTATGTGTTGCCTGCAGAGGCTGGAAGAGGACAACGAATCCCTGGGACTAGAGCTTTGGACCACTATAAGCATATATTGAGAACTAGGTGGACTATGTGGAGGAGTTTCTATCCTACAGAATTCTGTTAGATCTTAAATCTATGACATCATTCCCCTGCCCCTCCCTTCAAGACAGGGTTTGTCTGCGTATCTCTGGCTGTCCTAGAATTCACTATGTAAACCAGGCTATCCTTTAACCCACAGAGATCCCCCTGCCTCTGCCTCCTGAGTGCTGGGATTAAAGGTATGTGGCAACACCGCCAATGTACTCTTTATTTTGTTTTGTTTTTCTTTTTCAAAACTGGGGTTTCTCTGTGCAGCTCTTGATATTCTAGGATATTCAGCGTGTTACACCGTCTCTCTGGCCGTGTGAGTATCAAGATGTAGGGTTCTCAGCTTCCTCCCCTGCACCATGGCAGTCTGGATGCCGCCATCCTTCCTGCCATGATCATAACGGACTAAATAAACCTCTGAACCTGTAAGCCAGCCCCAATTAAAAGTTGCCTTGGGCACGGTGTCCCTTCACAGCAACGAAAACCCTAACAAAGACACTCATTCATTGCTGATTGCAATGCAAAATGGTGCAGCTACTGCAGAGAAACAGGGAAAAAATTAAATAGAGAATTACCATGTGCTCCAACAATTCTGCTCTTGGGTATATAGCACCAATAATTGAGAGCAGGGTCTTAGATAATCACCCACTCTGCTGGCTGATTATGTCAACTTGACACAGGCTAGAGTCATCTGAGAGGGAGCCCCAACTGAGAAAATGCCTCTATACTATTCTGCTATGGCAAAGCTCATTTTCTTAATTGTTGATTGATGTGGGAGGAGGTCTCAGCCCGTTGTGGGCTGGTATCTATTAAAAAGCAGGCCGAGTAAGCCATGGGGAGCAAGCCAGTAAGCAGCATCCCTCCATGGCTTCTGCATCAACTCCTGCCTCCAGGTTCCTGCCTTGTTTGAATTCCTGTCCTGAGGTCCTTCAGCGATGGACTATGGATGTGGAAGCCAAATAAACCCTCTCCTCCCCAGTTTGCTTTCTCTTCACAGTGGTTTGTGGCAGCAATAGTAACCAACACGATGACACCCACGCATGTTTATCACGGCACCCATGGCAACTAAAAGGTGGGGGCAGTCTGAGTGTTCATCAGTGAGTGAATACAGCAATTAATATAATGTAATATAATATAAATGTTAGTCAGCCAGGTAAGGGAATGATCTGTTTTGGAATTTTCATAAATACTTAGCTAATTAACAAGCAAAAATTCTCTATATCGTGAACATGTTTTGAAATGCATACATTTTGGGGGTGGCTAAATCAGTCTGCACATGTATTACTTATCTCCGTGGTAAGAATTCCTTTTTTAAAAAAATTTTTTTTATTGAATATCATCTTCATTTACATTGCCAATGGTAAAACCTTTCCCGATATACATCTCTCCTAAGACTCCCAACCCCTTCCCCTCCTCCTTCCCCCTGCCTCCACGTATATGCCTCTCCACCCAACACATTCCCTCCTCCTCCCACCTCAGTTTCCCTTTGTTCAGGCCTCTGTTGAGCCTTTACCTGACCAAGGACTATTCCTCCCACTGATGCGCAACAAGGCTTTTCTCTGCCACATTTTTGACTGGAACCATGTGTGCCCCTTGGTTGATGGTTCAGTACCTGGGAGTCTTGGGGCATCTGGGTGGCCGAAATCATTGTTCTTCCCATGGGGCTGTAAACCCCTTCAGCTCCTCTGGACCATCCTCCAGCTCCTCCATTGGGGACCCCATGCCCAGTCCAATAGTTGGCTGCTAGCATCTGCCTCTGTATGTGTAAGGCTCTGGCAGGGCTCCTCCGGAGACAACCATGGCATGTTCCTTTTGGTATACACTTCTTGCCGTCCATAGTAGTGTCGGGGTATGGTGACTGTTTATAGGATGAATGCCCAGACACTTATTACCTAGGCTATTCTAGAATATAGTAGAGTCAGGTGTGGCAGTCACACCTTCAGTCCCAGTTCTTGGGAAGCAGAGGCAAGTGGATCTTTGTGAGTTTGGGGCCAGCTTGGTCTACATTGCAAGTTCCAGGCTCAGCCATGACTACATAGACCCTGTCTCAAAACAAAACAGAACACACCAAAAATCAAAACCAAGCACATGATCCAAAACTCCAAAATCAAAACCAAGAACACCCAACAAAACGAAACAAGAGAAAACAGTACTGCGTCACTACCTGTAGTAACCTTGTTGCAGCCCGGTGGGTAGAACTCACTCATCTGTGTCACCGAAACTGCAGAGCAACATCTGCACCCCCCACTCCATGTTTTCAGTCAGTCCTGGGGTAACCACTAGTCCATCCTCAACATCAACCTGTGAATTTGGCTTAGCCTTTATTTTTTTATTTTATTTTATTTTATTTTTTGAGACAGAGTTTCTCTGCATAGCCTCAAACTCACAGAGGCAGCCTGCCTTTCCCTTCAGAGTGTTGGGGTTAAAGGTAAATGCCAACCACCTGGAAAACTCCCCTTTGAGGTCAGAGTGGAGAAGCTCTGGGGTCAGGCCCCATCTCCACCTTTTTGAGATTGGCTTATTCTTGTTTGCAGATGTCTATGCCAGGCTAGCTGGCCTGCAGGCTGCGGGGGATTCTCCCATCTCTGTTTTCACCCTCTCTGTAGGAGCGCCAGGATTACAGGTACAGGGTATCATGCTCAGCTTTAGGGGTTCTGGGGATTTGGCCTCGGGTCCTCAAGCTATCTTCCCAGCTCAGACTTTTCAGACCATGTACGACCATGAAATACCTTTCTTTCTGGCTTATTTTACTTAATGTGGTGTCCTTCGGGTTCGTCCATGTTATTGTATATGTTAGGATTCCTTTAAAGTTTAAAAAATATAGCCTCTAAAATGTCATTATCCATATAGTAATAAGGTATCTGTCCATTCATCATTTGCTGAACACTTAAGTCTGTATTCCGGCTATTGTGTGTCATGCTCCAGAAAACAAAGCGCCACTCTCTTTAATATGTTGATTTCATTTCATGTAGAAAAAGAATATATCTAGAAATATATATATATATATATATCATATGTTAGTTCTGTTTTCAATTAAAATTATTTACTATTGTGTGTACATAGTATGTGTGTGTATGTGAGATGTGTGTATGTGTGTGTAAATGGTATGTGTGTATGTGGTATGTGTGGTATGTGTGTATGCATGTGTGTATGTGGTATATGTGTGTGTACATGGCATGTGTGTATGTATGCATGTGTGTATGTGGTATATATGTATGTACAAGAGGTATGTATATGTATGTGGTACATATGTGTGTGTATGTGGTGTGTATGTATATACATGAGGTGTGTATGTATGTGTGTGTGTGGTACGCATGTGTTTGTATGTGTATGTGTGTGGTATGTGTTTATATGTGTGTATGTGGTATGTATGTGTGTGTGGTATATATGTGTGTGTATGTGATATATACATATATGTATGTGTATTTGTGTGTGTGTGTATGTTTATGAATATGTGTGTGCCGTGGTGTGTGTGTATGTATGTGTGTGTATGTGTGTGTGGTATGCTTGTATGTATGTGTGTATATGGTATGTGCATGTATGTGTTTGTGTGTGTATGCGTGTGTGTGTGTGTGTGTGTGTGTGTGTGTGTGAGAGAGAGAGAGAGAGAGAGAGAGATTGAGAGAGAGAGTGTGTAGGCCAGAGAACAGCTTTGTACAGTCAGTCTGCTTCCACTTTGTGTTTTCAGGGACTAAATTTGGACTATTCGACTTGTGTAGCAGATACTTTACTCACTGAGCCAGCCATCTTGCCCAGACATTACTTTTCAATTTCAACTGTGCTGTGGATAGAACTCTGGGCTGTGTGTATGCTGGGCAAGCACTCCACCTCTGGGGCCCAGTCCAGCCCTGCGATTAACATTCGGCGGAACTGCTGTTCCATCTAGAGGCAGCACCAGCTGACATTTCTAGGGAGAGTGTAGACCTGCCCCTTCCACAGCCTCCTCCGCACCTGTCCCCTTTTGTCTGACGACCATCTCAACAGCTGTGAAGTGACACCTCACTTCAGCTTAAATTTGTTTTTGTCTGATAATTTGTGGGTTTGTGCATTTTTATAGATCTGTTTATTTTTTATGTGTCTTCTGTTGAGAGAGAGACATCTATGTAGGCAGGAATGAAAAAAAAACTCACCATGTTATAACATGAACAAACCTTGAAGACATGATGAGCGTCAGAAGGCAAAGACAAACATGTTGTTTGTATCATTTGTGTAAGGCACTAGAACGTTTCCAGCCCACAATCATCCCTGATTCTAGTTCCAGGGGAGCTGATGGCCTCTTCTGGCCTCTGTAGCCACCAGGCATGCACATGGCTGTATAGAACAATCAAAACACTCATGCATATACAACAAGATTTTAAAAATCAAAAATAATAAAAAATAAAAAAACCCCAAAACGTGGGCGGGGCTCCAGACATAGCTCAGGAGTTAAAAGCACTGGCTGGTCTTCAAGAGGTCCTGGGTTCAATTCCCAGCACCCACGAGGCCGCTCACCACTGTCTGTAACTCCAGCTGCAGGGGATCTAACACCCTGACACAGGCATATGTGCCAAAACCACACCACCGTACATAAAATAAACAAATGAATCATTTTTAAAAATCTAAAATATATTTAATTACAGTTCTTGTTTAGAGAAAGCTTGTTCTATTTCTCTTCTTCTCCTACTGCCATTGGCCTTACTGTAGTTTTAGATCTAGATTCTGTATGAGAAGATATGCAATAGGCTTTTGGCTTTAGCAACCGGACACCTGATTCTTTTCTTCTCTGCCAGAAGGCTCAGCTATCAGAAGATCACTCAACACAGCCTAGAGAGAGGCAGGGTAAGTAAATGCCAAGGCAAATTGCTACCTCTTTGTAACATGGACTAGGCGAGCTTGTCTTGGTAAAGAGCCCGGGTCCCCTTAGGGCTCTACTCAGAGGGTTTCCCTGCCGAGATGATACTTCTCCTGGGGACTTCACTCTTCAGCTCTACAGTGGCCACATTGCAGCCCTTCGTATACTGATGGCCGCCCTCCAGACACCAGATTTTTTGACTGATGTCTTTGATGGAAGCTTAGTGAAGAGTTGGAGATACTGACTAGAAAAGGGAGAGCAGGCTCCCAGGAGAAGGAGTTGCTTCCCCCCCCCTCTTCCTCTTCCTCCTTCTTCTTCCTCATCGTCTTCTTAACTTTTTATTGCTTCTTTGTGAACTTCACACTGTGACCCCCCAATCCTCACTCATCTCCCCTTCTCTCATACGGGTAGTCCACTCTTACATCCTCCCCCAACACAGGAAAGAAATCATGGAAGCTGTAGGTTCCAGCACAGATAGAGTAGCAGAAGCCAGAGGCCTCATTCCAGGCCTTTGAGTCTTTGCAATGAACATTTGCAAACAAAGAAGTGTGGACAAAAGGGAATACTGTGGGGCATGCTGTGGGAAGGAGACTCTGAGAAGAAAGGGGACCCTTTGAGCTCAATCTCTCAGTCTCTCTGTCTCTGTCTCTCCAGTTTATCTAAACAGGACCAATGGAGGAAGGGGGGAGGACCCAGGGGCCCTATAAAATCCCCAAGCCAGCTTCTGTTTAGTAGACTTTTAGCCCTGGGCCTCTTTCATCCCCAAAAGACAAATCTGATGCTTTCCTCTTCTCCACTGCTTGATTTTGTCTTTATGGATGGTCAGATCTTTGTCTGTGGCAGGGATGAGCTCAGTAAACTCCTAGATGATTGATGCAAGGTATTTCCTATCCATTCACATTGCGGGCAGTGAGAGGCCAGTGATTGGAGGGGACAGAGGAGGAGGAGCTAAGAGAGGGAGGGGCGGAGACAGAGGGAGCCTGGGAGCTGCGCGAGGGAGGGGAGGAGGGGACACACAGATCCAGGTGGCGTCACATGTTTTTCACCTGTGCTGAGAGGTTAGAAGTCTTGGGATAAAACTTTATCATTGTAATTTGGCATTACGTAATTGGGAGTTACGTATACTTAGATATGTTTGGTTAACTACTCAAGTTTAAGAGTCGTGCTTTGCGGGATACTTGGAAGGAGTGGGTGCTGGGCAGGAGAGTGGGACCGGCCGGGACTTGGAGCAGAGGCCTGGCAGGGCAGTACTGTATTTGAATCATTTCCCACTACAGATGATCAGCATCCCCATTACACTAGCTTCATGTGACAGATTTCCTGAAGAAACTGGTAACTTTTTGATATTAATGATGGCACTCTGATTCAGGCCCTGGGTTAGCCTCTCTGCCTGTTCTCAAACTACACCTAAGCTCTACCTAGGCCAGAACAACCTTTTAGTTCCTCCCTCCATCCGGCTGCATGACTGAGTAAATTCGTTTCTTTGGAGGAATGAATGGTGTGAGGTAGGACTTGGCTGGGTTTCACACATTCGTCTTCTCTGTCAGGATGCAATGGCTCTGGCCAAGTCTGGCCTGACTGGGAGTTCTTGCTTGATGAAGTGAGAGCCCCTCAGAGGAGAGCCGTTGACTAGCAGTACACACAGCCTCTGAGCTGGTGGGAAAGACAAACTCTTTGGCCTTCGTCTACCCCGAGGAATTGGAAGATGTGGGTATGAAGCCCACACAGCTGTCTGAACAAGCTTCTGCCGACTAAGTTCTGAGAACTCCTGGTTCAAAGGTACCCAGGTTCTATTGTAAGAGGTTGGCTCCTTGGAAAACTGTATCCTGGGTGTTGGTGTGATTGCCCTGGGAAAGGCCATTATTAAGAAGATAGGCCTTTAGCGGGGCAGTGGTGGTGCACGCCTTTAATCCCAGCACTCTGGGAGGCAGGGGCAGGCAGATTTCTGAGTTCAAGGCCAGCCTGGTCTACAAAGTGAGTTCCAGGACAGCCAGGGCTACACAGAGAAACCCTGTCAACAAAACAAAACAAAGAATATAGGACTTCAACCTTAATGTTAGACCTATCACTTAAAAGCTGTGTGAATTTAGGCAAGGTGTTTATTTTCTTAAAACCTCATATTTGTTTTTGTTTTTTTATATCTCTAAAATAGGTAGAGTGGATACAAACTTTCCGACCACAAACCCAAGAGTGCCAAAAACTGGCTTCGTTTTTTTTGATAACTGATCTTCATTGCTATATTGAGACCACATATTCTAGGTGGGGAAACCCATAATCTTAGTCAACAGTGATGAGATTTAAGAAAGGAAATGTAACCACAGGATACTACTTGGCTGTGAGACAGAACACTATTTCTACACTCAAAAAACGATGGAAATATAGCTGGGCCTGGTGGCATAGGCCTATAATCCTATTAGGCAGGCTGAATGAAGCAGGAGGATTAGACATTCCAGCCTTTCCTGGGCTGGGCTGTAGAGGGGCTAACCTGGACCCCTAGGGAGATCCTCTCAAAGCAAAGAGCTGAGGGTCTAGCTCACTGGAGGGCTCTTACCTGGTGTGTTGACTGTAGAAGAAAAACGTAGAAATATAAAATACCAATTTAATTAAAACTTGTTATAGAATGATGTGGGTGCTTAAGGAACCGGAGAGCGAAGACAGTGATGGGTAAAAGCTACACTTAGACACCATAACAGGAAGACAATAGAAATCATAAAATGTTGAGAAACAGTAGAAACAAATTTGAGAATAAAAATGAACATAAGGGGGGCTGAAGAGATGGCTCAGCAGTTAAGAGTGCTGATTACTCTTCCAAAGGTCCAGAGTTCAAATCCCAGCAACCACATGGTGGCTCACAACCATCTGTAATGGGGATCTGATGCCCTCTTCTGGAGTGTCTGAAGACAGATACAGTATACTCACATATAATAAATAAATAAATATTTAAAAAATGAGTATGAGGTTGAGGAGGGAATATTTGTGGCATTCAAGAGTTTGACCAAGGAAGGAGAGAAAAGGGAAGGATACGAGATGATTTTTTTTTTTTTTTTTGGATTTTTTTTTTTTTCCGAGACAGGGTTTCTCTGTGTAGCCCTGGCTGTCCTGGAACTCACTCTGTAGACCAGGCTGGCCTTGAACTCAGAAATCCACCTGCCTCTGCCTCCCAGAGTGCTGGGATTACAGGCATGCGCCACCACTGCCCGGCAGATGATTTTATCTATTATTTAATAATAACAATTATTATTACTATTTTTGTCTTTTAGAGGCAGGGTTTCTCTGTGTAGGCCTGGCTGTCCCAGAACTTGCTCTGTACATCTGACTGACCTCCACCCCAGAGATCTGCCTGCCTCTGTCTGGAGTGCTGGGATTTAAGGTGTGCACACTGGGACTGATGATTTTTTCAAAACTGTCTATCCTTTGCTATGACTGTCAGCCTCTTTCTCTCTCTCTCTCTCTCTCTCTCTCTCTCTCTCTCTCTCTCTGTGTGTGTGTGTGTGTGCATGCAGTACATACACATGCAAGAGCATTCGCACGCTCCCAGGTCAGAGGAATGTTTGGTGCTTGCTCAGTGACTCTCGGCGGCGTTGCCTTGACGTGGGGTCTCTCACTGGACCTGGAGCTAGGCTGGAGGTCAGCAAGCTTTGGCAATCCTTTTGTCCCTACTCCCTGGGGCATAGAGCACTGGGAGTGCAGGCGTGTATGCTACTATGTCTGGCTTCTTACATATGTTCTAGAGATTTGAGATCAGACCCTCATGCTTAGATAGCAAACATTCTTACCTGCTGAGCCCAGCCCCAAATTGATGTTTTTTTAATAGTAATTCTCTTAGTTAAAAATTAAAACCGCATTTTCCCCCTTTGCCTATGTGCTGAGGCAATGAAGACTATTCTCAACAGGGTCAACACTTCAGAAAATGCTGGCCTCACTTTGAAGGGGCTCAGGTCTACCATGAAGAGCCCTGGGGACCTGCTGGGTCTTCAGTCACACCAGGGTAGCCCTCTGCCTCTATGGAAAGAAAAGGAAGCCCAATGGGAGGGAAATGGCATTCCCAGCTTCCTATGTCTTGTGCAGAACTTGGTCCAGGGTGCTGCTCTGGGTTTCCATTACAGAATGAGGACGAGGTTTATACATTTTGTCATTTGTCCCCACCAACATTGTTAGGTTGGAAAATGATTTTTGTTGAAATTAGAAATTTCGTGGTTGAAAAAGAAGCCTGTAGGGTTTGGGTGAGACCCTGTGTTGCTTGTTCAGTATCTGAAGCCAAGAGAGACAGATCAATCTATAAAGGAAATGATACTGAGCCTGTTTCAAATTCAGCTGCTTTGATCCAGCTGTTTAAACTCAGCTAAAAACAAGAATACCAAGCTGGTCGTGCACGCCTTTAGTCCCAGCACTCAGGAAGCAGAGGCAGGTGGATCTTTGTGAGTTGAAGGCCAGCTTGGTCTACAGAACACATTTCAGGATAGCCAGGGCTACACAGAGACACCCTGTCTCAAAAAAGACCAAACCAAACCAAACCAAACTAAACAACCTAAGGATATCAGAAATACTGGGTAGAAACCATGCCTTTGAAAAGAGACTGGCTGGGGCTGGAGAGATGGCTCAGTGGTTAAGAACACTGACTGCTTTTCCATACATCATGAGTTCAATTCCCAGCAGCCACATGGTGGCTCACAACCATATGTATTGGGATCCGATGCCCTCTTCTGGTGTGTCTGAAGACAGTGACAGTGTACTCACACAATAAATAAGTAAATAAATAAATAAGTAAATTGTGTACACACAATAAATAAGTAAATAAATCTTTAAAAAAAAGAAAAAAGAAAAAAAAAGGAAAAGAGGCTGGCTCAGCAGACTGATATAGAACCTCTAGTTGTCTAGCTCTAGAAACAAGATTCCAGATATGAAACCAGTTTTTGATGTTTTAATGGCAGAGTAAAAGACCTCTATTTCTTCTGAAGAGAACAATGCCATCTTAGTAAGAAACACTCTTCACACATTTTAGTTATTTGTGTGTTACTGTTGTGAAAAATTTGTTAAAAACAATGTAAGAGTAGAAAAGGTATATTTGGGCTCATGGTTCCAAAGATTAAGTCCACCACAGCGGGGAAGGGTTGGCAGCATTGCTGGTGTTCAGAGCGTGTGATAGAGGCTCTTCCCATCTCAGTGCACACCAAGGGCACCAGAGCCAGACTCTAACCTTTCAAAGCGCACCCTTAGTGACCTACTTCTGTAACCAGGCTCCGCCTCTGAAAGGTTCCATAGCCCCCTAATAACATTACTAAACAAAACCCAGTTCTCTCTGGGCAGTGGAGGTGCACACTTGGGAGGCAGAGGCAGGTGGATCTCTGTGCGTCTGAAGCCAGCATGGTCTGCAGAGTGAATTCTAGGACAGTCAGGCCTACATAGAGAAACCATGTCTTGAAAAACAAAATCAACCAACCAAAATTAAGCAAGCAAGTAAGCAAACAAGCAAGCAACCAACCAATCAACCAACTAACCAAACCCAGCTCTAATCACAGGAGGGTAAAGGAGTTTGTTTTGGAACCAAATGTGATTGGCCTAGCCATGGGATACAAATTTAGTTCATCTCAAATCCTGTGTCCCAACATGGTAACAATTTTCTGAAGTTTATATTGTAACAGAACAAGAGAAGTTATAAATTAAGACACTTCAAGTAGGTAAGGGGGCAGCGTGGGAAACCTTTGCTCTGGGCCTCAGATGCTCCTGACCACATTCTTAGCTTTTGAGTTGGTGAAACAGGGGCCTGTTTCTATATCTCAGAGGATTTGCCTAAGGGTCACAGGGATGTTAAGTTACATGCAGAGGTGGACAATAAGTGGCCATTTAAAGAGGCTGAAGATAGCCCAGGATAATTGGTAACTTTAGTACTTGGTAATTAGGCTCTGAACCTGCAACCTGTCAACCTCTTCAGAGCCATTAAGGCTCCAGTCTGGCATTCTGTGCAGGTGCAGCCTCTTTTCCTGGAACTTTTGTTCACAGCAGCTCTAAGGACACAATGTGCATTGTTAGTTAATGACAATATTAATTACAAATCACTCTATAGAGCTTCAGACAAAGGAACTTGATCCTACTTGATCTTGCAGGTTGATGGACTGGTAAATTCCTTTTCAGCAAGACCTGAGCATCTTCAAATTGAGGTACTGTGTAGCCAATCTAGGACCTCCTGCACACTAAGCACGTACTCCCCCACTGGGTTACACTCCCCGGCCCCTGGTTGGTCAACTTGAATGATTGTCTACAGTGAAGTTAATCTCACTCTCGATAGACATTTCCTTGTAGCAAGCTCCAAATGGGGACTCATCAGAGTGTGGCAGTGCGGCACGTTTATCGAGCGCCCTGACCATCCATTCCTTCAGGTGTTCATGGTCGAAAAAGCAAGGGTTAAAGGGCTTTATGGCTCTTCAGAGATAAGAAACACTCTCAAAACCCTGCCACCAAGAAGAGCGTGCCTGACTTCCCAAGACAGCGATAAGTCAGGGTTTACTGCTCCTCTCTGGCTCTTCCTGTTCTGTCCCTCGCCTTTGTGTAACCCGTGGGCCACCACTCTACTCTGCCTGTGACCACTCAGGTTACCACTCGCTCTGCTGTGACTTGGTTTACAGCTTTCATAGATTAAGGTGTTCAGACAAGTCTGTTCTTTGTCTAGTCCTGCCTTGAAAAGCAACCCAGTCCATTTACTAACTTCAGATGCTCTAAATCCTCCGCCAGCACGAACCTACCTGCAGGATTAGTGCCCCGACATCCCTTTCCTCCTATTTGTTCCAACTTTTCATCCTTGAGCTGATCCAATGGGTCATGGCTTAGTCGAGACACAGGTCAATTCAAGGGCTGGAATATACAAATGGAATCCCTGGTCTGTAAAGAAAATGTGGCTTGTATACACAGTGGATTTTTATTCAGTTGTCAGGAAGAGAGAAATCTTATTATGTACAGGAAACAGAAGATGATCATGCTAAGTGAAATAAACCCAACTCAGAAAGGCAAATAGCAAGTGCTCTATGGTGTGTTTTCTCTTAGATTCAGAATCTAGACTTAAATGTATATGGCATGAGGCCAGGCATGGAGGTGCACACCTTAAACCCCAGCATTCTAGAGGCAGAGGCAGCTGCACCTCTGTGAGTTTGAGGCCACTCTGTGATCTCTCTCTCTCTCTCTCTCTCTCTCTCTCTCTCTCTCTCTCTCACACACACACACACACACCCCTCTACCTCTCTCACCTCTATCTCCATTTCTATCCATATCTCCATCTCCATCTATATCCACGTCTATGTCTATATCTACAACTATACCTACATCTACATTGATATCTATATCTATATATATCTCCTGAAAGTAGAAGGACCCCATGAGAGGTGGAAGGAGTGTATATATACATACACACATGCTCACACAGAAGCAAAAGGAAAGAGGAGACCAGTGGGAGGAGGGAGAGGAGCATGGTGTAGTGATGTATATGCCTGAAAACATTGCAAGGAAACCCATCATTTTACAACTCAATTATAAAGAAAGAATAAAAGGAACCACGCACAATGTTAAAAAACATGATTTTGTTTTGTAAAACACCCCAGGCTTTGTACCTGTTAATTCTTGTTTTGTGCTGTCCATACTGGTTCAGCACCCTTCAACTTGGTTACTAACTGGAGGAGCAGGACCTTTCTGCTAAGGATGGACCCCTAGACCGGAAGAAGCATCTCGTGTGCTGTTCTCTCTTCAGCCTGTACAAACGACTCCTTGTGACCACTGCAATGGGAAGTAAGAAAGCACGGCTGTGTGACATTTCCCGGAAACCACCACTTTGTCTGAGCTTCTGCTAGGCTGGGCAGACCAACGCAGAATGGAATTGTTCATACCTAGTGTCCTTGCTGAAGTGGGGCTGTTTATCGGTCTCTCTGGGGAACCAAAAGAATGAGGGATAATAGCCTAGCCAAGTCCAGGCCAATTCCAGTCAGAGTGGTGATGAAATTCCCTGTCTTAATCTTTGTCAGCCAATCAGTCCCCCCCTCTTTTTTCTAAAGATTTTTGAAATGGGGTTCTAGCCTGCTCTGGAACTCATATGTAGACCAGGCTGGCCTCAAACTCATATCCACCTCCTTCTGCCTCCTGAGTGCTGGGATTGAAGGCACGCAACACCACCAACCGACCAACCAAACTCAGCTCTAATCATAGGAGGGTAAGAGAGTTTGTCTTGGAGCCAAATGTGATTGACCTAGTCTATCAGTTACTTTCTATTGATCTGTTTCTCTGTCCCTGACTTGTAAGGACAAATTTGTTTTGTTTTGTTTTCGTTTTTTGTTTTTGGATTTGGTTTTTTTGAGACAGGGTTTCTCTGTGTAGCCCTGGCTGTCCTGGAACTCACTCTGTAGACCAGGCTGGCCTCGAACTCAGAAATCCGCCTGCCTCTGCCTCCCAGATTATAGGTGTGTGCCACCACTGCCCGGCTAGGACAAAAATTTTGAAACCACCAATCTGCTTTCTGTTCTGTTTTCATCAGCTCGCCCCCCCCCAACCAAGTCAGTTTTTCTTTTTTTTTCCCCGAGTTCTTTTTGAAAAGCATGTTCTTTTATTGAAAAAGGAAGTAAAAACATTTTATGATAAAATTGAAGATTTACATGGAAAATATTTCTGATAAAATAGAAGAGATATAACATGTTAAAATTGACAATTTTAATGGAAAATTTAAGAGTAAAGTGGTAGACATAAAAACATTGCTAAATTAATTGAAAAAGGAAGTAGAAACATTTTATGATAGAATTGAAGATTTACATGGAAAATATTTCTCATAAAATTGTATAAAAATGTAGAAAAACATGTTAAAATTGAAGATTATTATGGAAACTTTTATATGAATATAATAATGGTAGGTATAAAAGTATTCCTAAGTTGGTTGAAAGTGGAATTATAAACATTTTCTGATAAAGTTGAAGATTTACATGGAAAATATTTCTCATAAAATTGTATAAAAATGTAGAAAAACATGTTAAAATTGAAGATTATCATGAAAAATTATACAGATAAAATGGTAGGCATAAAAATAATTCTAAGTTGATTGAAAATGCAATTATAAACATTTTCAGGTAAAATTGAAGGTTTACATGGAAAATATTTCTGATAAAATTCAGGAAATATATACAAAAACACGTTAAAATTGACTATTTCATGGAAAATTATACAGATAAAATGATAGACATAAAAAACCTTTTTAAATTAATTGAAGGTGGCATTAAAAACATTTTGTGATAAAATCAGAGATTTACGTGGAAAACATTTCTGATAAAATAGAAGAAATATATAGAAAAACATGTTAAATTTGAAGATTATCATGAAAAATAATGCAGATATAATGGTAGACATAAAAATATTACTAAATTAATTGAAAGAGGAATTACAAACATTTTCTGATAAAATTGAAGATTTACATGAAAAATATTTCTGTTAGTCTATGTCTTTTTATTGGGGAATTGAGTCCATTGATGTTAAGAGATATTAAAGAATAGTGATTATTGTTTCCTGTTACTTTTGATGTTATTTTTATGTTTGTGGGGTTATCTTCTTTTGGGTTTGTTGGAAGATTACTTTCTTGCTTTTTCTAGGGTGTAGTTTCTCTCCTTGTGTTGGCATTTTCCATTTGTTATCCTTTGTAAGGCTGGATTTGTGGGAAGATATTGTGTAAATTTGGTTTTGTCATGGAATATCTTGGCTTCTCCATCTATGGTCATTGAGAGTTTTGCTGGGTATAGCAGCCTGGGCTGGCACTTGTGTTCTCTTAGGGTCTGTATGAGGTCTGTCCAGGATCTTCTAGCTTTCATTGTCTCTGGTGAGAAGTCTGGTGTGATTCTGATAGGTCTGCCTTTATAAGTTACTTGCCCTTGCTTTTAATATTCTTTGTTTAGTGCATTTGGTGTTTTGACTATTAGGAGGAGTTTCTGTTCTGGCCCAGTCTGTTTGGAGTTTGAAGGCTTCTTGTATTTTCATGGGCATCTCTTTCTCTAGGTTAGGGAAGTTTTCTTCTATAAATTTGTTGAAGATATTTACTGGCCCTTTTAAGATGTAAATCCTCGCTCTCTTCTATACCTATAATCCTTAGGTTTGGTCTTCTCATTGTGTCCTGGATTTCCTGGATATTTTGTGTTACAAGCTTTATGCATTTTGCATTCTTTGACTGTAGAGTCAATGTTTTCTATGGTATCTTCAGCAACTGAGATTCTTTTTTCTATCGCTTGTATTCTGTTGTTGATGCTTGCATCTATGATTCCTGAATTCTTTCCAAGGTTTTCTATCTCCAGAGATGTCTCACTTTGTGATTTCTTTATTGTTTCTACTTTCACTTTTAGATCATGGATGGTTTTGTTCAGTTCCTTCACTTGATTATGTTTTCCTGTAATTCTTTAAGGGATTTTTGTGTTTCCTCTTTAAGGGCGTCTTCCTGTTGACCCATGCTCTCCTGTATTTCTTTCTTTAAGGGATTTTTGTGTTTCCTCTTTAAGGGCTTTTACCTGTTGACTCACATTCTCCTGTATTTCTTTAAGAGAGTTATTTAAGTCCTTCTTGAAGCCCTCTATAAGCATCATGAGATACGATTTTAAATCCAACACTTGCTTTTCTGATATGTTGGGGTATCTGGGACTTGCTGTGGTGGGAGAACTGGGTTCTGATGATCTGCTAGGTAGCCTTGGTTTCTGTTGGTAGGTTTCTTGTGCTTGCCTTTCACCATCTGGTTATCTCTGGTCTTAGTTGGTCTTGCTGTCTGTGGCTGGAGCTTGTCCCTCCTGTGGGCCTGTAAGCCTGTGTTCATACTCCTGGGAGACCAACTCTCTTCTAGCAGGGTCTGTGCACAGAAGGCTGTGGAACCGCCTGGCTCCCCAGTGTAAATGGCGGCTGGAAGACTTCAGTCCCACTGATTGTATGCCCCATGCACTCCTGGCTGTTCCCCTCCAGAGAGAAGGTGGAAATGAAGGCACTGCTGGGAGATCCCTCTCTCCTGGCAGGCCATGCACAGAAGGCTGAGGAGCTGCCCAGCTCCTCGGTGGGAAGACTTCCATCCCAGCTACTCCATTCCCAAGCCAATTTTTCTTCTCTTCTTCCTCTATTCCTTTTCCACTTCCTCCTCTACTTCTTCTCTTTCTCCCCCTCTTCTCCCTCTTCCTCTCCTGTTCCTCTTCCTCTTCTTTCTTTTACTCTTAATTATATATATTTGAGACACCATCTCGCCATTGGACTAGATTGCCTGTTCAACAAACCCTTGGATCCACTTGTCACCCAAGCAAGAACTTCTGGCCTGGTTTTAAAATGTGGGTGCTGTGGTCTGGAGAGATGGCTTAGTTGTAGAGGACACTGACTACTCTTCCATAGGACACAGGTTCAAATCCAAGCACCTACATGGCAGCTCACAACTGTCTGTTACACCAAGATCTGACACCACCACACAGACATGCATGCAGGCAAAACACCAATGCACAGAAAATGAAAATAAATAAATTTTTAAAATGTGGGTTCTGGGATAGAGAAAGCAGGTCACTGATAGGACTATCTCCCCAGCCTGCTTTATAGAGTAAGATGTTGCTCATATCTAGACTCCCAAAGACAACCAGTTAAGTAAGATGCTCAAACTAGATTTTGTCTTTTGACAACTCTGAACAGATTTTCACACGTAAAAGCAGAATTGTCAACTGTGGTGGTGTTAACGCAGTGTTGATGTGTTAGATCTCAAAACATTTCGTCTTGTAGGGGAAGAACTTCCTGGGAAGCAGAGTCCAGGACAAACCCTGCCCTGAACTAGCAGAGTTCGTGGGGTTTCTGTCAACCGGCATCCTGCTTCTCTCTCTATGAGCAGCTTGTGAACTTTGACAGAGAGGATCTCCTCATCTTTCAGACGATAACCATAAAACTGGGAAATACACTAGGATAAACACCAGGGGAAAAGCTCATGAGGAAAAATGAAACATCCTTGGGCCTGGGAAGAACTTCTCTTTTCACATATCCATGAAGTAAGCAAAGAAGAAGCAAGAAGTCTGGTAGTGGGCTGGAGAGATGGCTCAGTGGTTAACTCAGAGGTCCTGAGTTCAAATCCCAGCAACCACATGGTGGCTCACAACCATCTGTAATGGGATCTAATGCCCTCTTCTGGTGTCTGAAAACAGCTACAGTGTACTCATATAAATATAACAAACCTTTAAAATTTAAAAAAATTCAAAACCACAAATCAACTAAGATTTTAGGATAATGTTCAATGTTATTTTTATGTTTAGCATATCAAACATAATTCTCTTTTGTTTTCTGAAACAAAGTCTTTCTGTGTAGCCTTGTCTACATAGACCAGGCTGACCTCTAATTCAGAGATCCTCCTGCTTCTGCCTCCCCAGTGCTGGGAATAAAGGCGAGATCTCTGCCACACCTCATAATGACTTTATTTCATTTTTTGGCAAGACAAATGATGATATTCTTGACTGTATGTATACACTGTGTGTGTGTGTGTGTGTGTATGTGCGTGTGTGTGTTTTACCCTAAATTACCAACATTCCCTGAGTAAAATAAATTGAAATGCCAGAAATACAGCTTAACTTGTCAAATTAGTTTCCAAGAGTTTGTAACTTGGCTGACTCAGACTTAGAAACTGCTTGCTATAGTGTGATTATCAATTACACACACTGTAACATTCTGTTTAGTTCCTGTGTATTGAATGGCCTGGAATAAAGATTGTAATTACTATTTCCTCCCCTTCCTCCCTCCCCACTCCCTCCCTCTCTACTTCCTTTCTTCCTTTTCTTCTTTCTTTCAATCTTTTCATTTATTTAGTCATTTTCTGTGTGTCTGTCTCTTTCTCTCATTGTGTGTATGTGTGTCTGTATGTACACACATGCCACAGTGCATGTCTGGAGGTTCTAGAACAGCCTACATGAGTCAATTCTTTCTCTTCTGGGGATGGGTGCCTCATGGTGGAAGGAAATATCAAAAGGTACCCCTCGGGTCTAAATTCCCTTCCATGGCTCTAGCAGACTCGGTGTCATTTAATCGAAACTTCATACCCCAATCTTTATTCCAGGCCATTCAATACACAGGAACTAAACATAATGTTACAGTGAATGTAACTGATAATCACACTATAGCAAGCACTTTCTAAGTCTGACTCAGCCAAGTTACAAACTCTTGGAAACTAATTTGGGGATATTTGGGGAATAATATCCCGGAGTTCCTTGATTTGGGGATCTCACAGATGGGTCTTTCCAGCAAGCATGGCCGGAGCTGGTGACTCTGGTGTGAATGTGTCAGTAGCTGGGACATGGGAGAAGGTAGGATAGGATTGTAGAACCTGTCCCCAACCCAACCCCCATCAGCAGCAAGTGACTAGATCCCAGAGGAAAGAATTTCATTTTCTCAAATGACCATTTCTTGACATTTTTTTTTATTTTCAATTAAGACTAAGCTAGTCAGAATGCTCACAGTAGGCCAAAGTTACAGCATGCTTGTTAAAAAAGCCAAAAGTGACATGTTTGCCATCTTACCAGGACACACTGGACTGAAACTGGGCAGCAGAGATAACCAATCCAGGTGATTCAAAACAAGAGACTCGGCTTACCAGAGTTACTAAAGCTGTGTAACCTTGTTCAGGAAACACGCTATCTACCTGAAAAGCATTTCCCGGGCAGTTAGAATCTGTCCTAGGAATAAGAGTTTGGGGTATGAAGTTTCGATTCAATGATACCGAGTCTGCTCGAGCCATGGAAGGGAATTTAGACGCGAGTGTGCGCTGGCCTGGACTGATCTATGCTGTTAAAGGAACAGGGCACTTCCTTTTGCTTGGTAAGTTGAACTGGACAAAACCAACCCCGGAGATGCTGTGGCACGTTAGTTCCTCAGCCACCTGCCAAATATTAGAGAAGAAATGATGAGTCCTTTTGTCATCTTTCTCTTAAATGGTGTCGGAGATCAAAATCTAGAATGTCATGCACGCTTCCCCTCTAGCTCAGTCTTCATCATCAGTACCAACATCATCATCATCATCAAACATTTGTGTGTGTGTGTGTGTGTGTGAGAGAGAGAGAGCGAGACAGAGAGACACACAGAGAGAGAGAGAGAGTGAGAGAGCGAACCATGCTGCATATGGGTGACCAGAGGACAACTTGCAGGAGCTGACTCTGCTTCCACTGTGTGGGTCCCAGGGACTGAACACAGGCCATTAGGCTGGTCAGCAAGTGCCTTTTCCTTCTGAGCCATCTCACAGGCCCTCAGGCATCTTCATTTCAAAGGCAAAACTCCAGACTTTTATGAACTTGGAAAGCTTAAAGATGTCTCTAAGTTCTTAGAAAACACTATTCCTATTTAGATACACACCTAGACATTGCTAACATTGCTACCAGATGACTGCCATACAATGACTCCTCCCTTAAGTGGCTCTTTCTTGGAAATGTGGAAATATTTACCCAGCTTTGCCCCAGTTGTTGTTGAGGTTGATGTTATACAAGACTAGGTCACACTGTACCTGATTCTAATTTTGATTTGTATCCTAAGAAAATCAGGGTACCACGGGGAAAATTTTATTAAATGATTATTTTAAAATTTGTATGTGTGTCTTTCTTTCCCTCCCTGCCGTGTGTGTGTGTGTGTGTGTGTCTGAACCCAAGTGCCCACAGAAGCTAGAATAGGGACTTAGATCCCAAGGAACTGGAGTTACAGGTGATTGTGAGCCATCTGATATAGGTGCTGGGAACTGAACTCAGGTCCTCTGCAAAGCCAGTATGTGTTCCTAACTGCTGAGCAATTTGCCCGGCCATTTTGTTTTGTGTGTTTTGAAGAAAATAAATTTATTTCCCTTTTGGCTAAGTGTTGAGTGAGTCAAATTTCTTTCTTTTTTTCTTTTTCTTTCTTTCTTTCTTTTTTTTCTTTTCTTTTTTTTTTTTTTTTTTTTTTTTTTTTTTTTTTTTTTTTGGTTTTTCGAGACAGGGTTTCTCTGTATAGGCTGTCCTGAACGCACTTTGTAGACCAGGCTGGCCTTGAACTCAGAAATCCACCTGCCTCTGCCTCCCAAGTGCTGGGATTAAAGGCGTGCGCCACCACCATGAGTCAAATTTCTAATTCCATCCCATCTTGCAGGTTATAGGGAGGCATGAAACAGAGGCTTAGACAAATGTATATTTAGCTGTGAGATAGGCTATGTGCTTGATGAGCTATGTCAAAGATTTTCTGCTTTGACCACTCCTACCTCTCCAACCACTCCCTACTCTGTGTCCCTCCCACCTCTTCTTAAAAAGAGGAACCCACTGTGTCCTATTTGTACTGACCATGGAATGCTAGGTATGGAAGCCATCTTTAAAAATTCTCTTTCCTCTCCCTGAAGCCAATAGTTGTCTATAGATCCTCGGTTAGTGGCTATGGATTTATGAACCCTACTCCTCTCTGTGCTAGAATGCTGACTAGCTTCATCTTGCCAGGTCTTATGTGGGTGCCTACAGCTGCTGTGAATTCATGAGTGTAGGAGTCTGGCCTTGTCTAGAGACAGGTTCTTTCCCATCACCCCTAAGCACTGGCTCTTACAAGCTTTCTGCCATAACTCCTGTGGTGGTCCCTGAGCCTTGAGGGAAGGAGTGATGTAGACATTCCATGTATAGACGAGCACTATACATGGGATAGTGCTTGTCTACTGACACTTATTCAGTTACACACAGTGTAGCATTCTGTTTAGTTCCTGTGTAATGATACCAGACACTTACTTATTCTCTGTTGTCTGGTCCGCTGTGAGCTTCTGTGTTAGTTCCCACCTGCTGCACAAGCATCTCTGATGAGGTCTGTCAGCTGCAGAACTCTGATTTTAAATTTGCTGAGTCCGCTTAGTGTTTCCTATACGTTCATCTTCTCTTCTTAGGAGCTGTATCCCCGGAGAAAACTGACTTTTCTCCAGAAGCAACCATCTATTGACACTAGCTCCTCAGGTCAATGTGGGACCTTCTTAGGAAAGGGTGGGTCTCCATAAGCCCTCCCACATCCATGTGAGGATTTTGTGATGGCCTTATGAAAGTCACAGCTATTGTGCGTTCATGCGTGTAATGACTGTCATGCCTGGCAAATACTATTTTCATGCTACCAACATCACTAACTCTGGCTTTTATAATCTTTTTTGCCATCTCTTCTGCAATGATCCTTGAGCACTGGGGATAGGGGGTTTGATATAAATGTCCAATTTAGAGCCCAGTGCTCCAGAGTCTCTTATTTTTAGCAAATTTCCCAGTTGTGAAGATCTCCCATTTGAAAGAGAACCAAGTCTCAGGGTTTTTGTGGGATGCTAAGAGTCCCACAGGTTAACACTTGTGCTTTTGTTTTTGAGACAAGATTTCACACAGCTCAGGTTGGTCTCAAACTTGCTAGTCAAGGATGGCCTTGAACTCCTGATCCTTCTGCCTCTACCAGACAAGAGCTGGGCTTACAGGTGTGAGCTACCATGGCTGGATTTTTCTTTCTTTCAAGTTATTTTGCCAAGAGTTCCTCATCTCCCAGGGAATGTGCTGGCTGGTAGCCAGGGATGAAGGGTTCTTAGTATAGAGTATGAATCTAGGGTTTATTGATTATTGAGCTGCTCAAGTCAAAAAACCCAACAAGTAATAAAATGGAATTAGGGTGATCAGGGAAACAGGAAGATCTCTAAGGAAAATGGGATGCTACTTGGATGGGAATAACCAAGAAGGCTCATGAGAGATGTGGTATTTGATAGGACTTTTGACAATGGATATCTTTGGAGGAGTGTTAAAGATGTTTGGGGTAGGGCAGGGTGAAGGGAATAGACAAGATCAGGAGGGAGAAGTGACTGGGACTGAGTGTTTTGGTTTAGGTGTCAGGCTGTCTCAGTGTAGATCCCAGATCTATGTTCTCTAGTGTGACCATGGAGAACGCATTAGCTTACTTCTCTGTTGTTTGTCTCTGGATGGGGATAAAGCAGTGTCTATTTTATTGGGTAGTTATAAGGATTATGTTGTTTGAAGTTAGCTGCTGTTGATGATGGACTTAGAAGAAGGTGTAGTGGTTGTAAGACTCAGGAGCATGAGATTCATTTTGTGGTCTCATACAGTGCAGACTTGGGATTACGTTTACTTTGATAGGTAATTGGGGACTCCTATAATTTTCTCTGTATGTATGCATATGTGTAGTATATGTGAGTGCATGTGGAAGATGGGTGTTCTTTTTTGCTTTTTGTTTTCCAGACCTATTCTTTCACTGGCCTAGAGATCATCAAGTAGGTGGCCAGCAAGCCCTGGGATCTGTCTTCACTTCCTCAGCACCAGAACTTCAAGTGGTACCATTATTCCTGGCATCACTGTGGCTGACTTTTCAAAATTTAGGTTCTAGGGATCAAACTCAGGTCTTCATGCTTGCGAGGCAAACATATTCCTGACTAAGCCATTGCCCCAGCCCTTTCAAAACATTGTTTTGATTATATGTATTTTTATTATAAGTGTTTTGTCTGCGTGTATGGCTGTACTCTATGTGTGTGCCTGGTGCCCATGAAGTTCAGAGGTGAGCATCGGATCCCGTGAAACTGCACTTTACAGATGGTTGTAAGCTGCCGTGGGGGTGCTGGAAACCAAACCTGGGTCCTCTGAAAAAGCAGTCTGTGCTCTTAACCACGGAGCCATCTCCAGACCCCCTCGGTTATTTTTAAAAGGCAAATAATAGATCAGTAAGGCATTGGGAAACACCATTGTAAAATGTAATTGTTGAAGTCTTTGGTGTAGTCCTTTCCTTGTTCTGTTTCTAACCATGGCCTCAAACTGCTAACAATGCTACCCCTTTGATGGACTGTGAGCGCTTATGAGCTGATGTGATACAAACACTCGTGCCTAGAATGACTGCATGCTGATTTAGTACAGCGGAGGGAAAAAAGATCAACGTGGAGAGAGAACAACTTCTATTTTGTCATATAAATAAAAATTGCAAGTGTTATAAATGCCAAAACCAGTGACCTTGAACCCTTAGCAACCATAGGGGTTCTAAGACATGTCTTAAGGGCTATAAGACATGTCATTTAAAAAAGTCATTTATTTCCCATTTTGTAGTATGACCTGGGAGCTGGTTTGTATTTGATCAATCATTGATGATCTCCGAGTCTCGAGCTTTGTTATAAATCAATACGTGACAGAGAAAACCCCCTTTTCTGTCTTGATATCTCTGATTCCTAATTATAGGTGACAATTGGTAAAAAAAAATTTTTTTAACAGCTAGCAATCTGTAAGAACTTTATTGACCAGAGATATTTTTATTAGCCGCTCTTGGTTGTAGATGCCAGATAATCTGCTTGGAATGACATCATGTTCACTTTAGAGGGAACAATTGCTGAGCTCTGAAAGCATTCACGTTTCTGCTCTTTTGACCTTTGGCTGAGTTTTTGTGCCTGTTCCCCTGGCCGTTTGTCTTTGATCTCCAGAGGCCCTCTGCCCTGTCTCAGTGAAAGAGGTCTCTGACGCTGGCCATGTCTCACAGCTCAGCCCTGTTTTGACTTGTTCTGGAGGAAGCCAGCTGTTCCGTGTCACCTGTCTCCAGACGGATCGTGACTTCCAAGTGTTCTGCAGCTTCAGGCATGAATGCTGCTGCATGAGGGTACATTGGAAGCGGCTGTGTGGATGCGGGTGACCCCAGGAGCCACTAACACTAGGTTGTTTTCTGTTTAAGAAAGCTACTTTAGTGATTCGAGTCTGTAGCTGTTACTCTGGAGACAGGCAACCTTGCAGACATTAAGAGCTTGCCAGTACCTAAGGGGGAACTCCGGGAGACTGCATGCCTAGAGTCTCAGGAGCACTCAGGAGACTGGAGCAGGAGGATCGTGAGTTCCAGGCCATCCTGGTCTACAAACTGAGAGGCTATGCCCAAAAGTAAAGTAAGGGGAGAGGGAGATGGTTTAGTCAGCGAAGTGCTAGCTATGCAAGCAAAACGACACGAGTTCAGATCCCCCTAGCACCGAACATTAGAAAATCCAGGCGGGCCGGCTCGTAGCTGTAATCTCAGTGCTGGAGACAGCAGGCTACCTGGAGTTTGCTGGATAGGCAGTCTGGATGATGCAGTGAGCTAGGCAAGTACTCCGACTGTGGCCTTTACATGCATACATACACTTACCTTCCCCTCCCTGCCAAAGCAAACAAAATCAGAAAACCCAGAACGGAACGGAACGGGACCGTCCTAATGACCTGATTTTTTTGAATCTCAATGCCCTGTTACACAGGAACATCAAATATACCTAACTCCCCTCCAGCAGGTGCCTCTTTCTTTCTTTGGTGTTTTGTGTTTATGCTGGGTGTGTCCTCTAATGGAAGCATCCTTTCTGTACTGTGAGTGGTAAAGATGTCAGGACAAAACACAGTTCAAATTCAGACTCTGGAACAAAGTTAGAAATGTGGCCAGACCCAAGCTAGGACAGTGTGTTGTCATCCATGGAAAGAGCGCTCAATCCCAGAAGCTCAGAGTTATCTGTGAGCGGGGCCAGTGGCATAGCTAGTTAGAAGAAGTTTTGTTTTTAACTGATGTTCGTAGGAGTGGCCTTAGAATTTGGAGAAAATGATTACAAGCCGACAGGATGTGGGCCTGGGTCCTGTGGAGGAGACCCGACTAGGGGGAGAGTGCGAGTCCTTGGTCCAGTCTGGCGGCTGGAACCGCTGAGAAGGCACCATTGCACCAGCACGGCGGGTTTAGATGAAAGGAGATAGCCCCTTAAAGCTTTATTGTAGAAGAGTAGAGTGAGAGAGGGGAGGTAGAGAGGCAGAAGGCGGGAATGGCCACGTGGAAAGGGGGGAGGGGGTGGGGAAAGAGAAAGGGAAGAGAAGAGAGAGAGAGGGAGAGAAGAGGGCACGAGAGGGAGGAGGGGTCAAGAAGCCCCTTTTATAGTGGGCCAGGCTGCCTGCTGTTGCCAGGTAACTGTGGGGCAGGGCATACCTGGCTGTAGCCAGGCAGCTGTGGAGGTGGAGTACCAGGGGCTTGGGGCAGGCATTGCCTGACTGATGGTCACAGGGTTATATCTGACAACAGGAAGTTGCAAATATGGTGTTATGTATACACCCCCACGAATACTCTCTGTTTCCCCTGGGTTTAGTGGCATCTTGTATAGCATAGTACCATAGTATCAGGGGACATTGTAGGAAACTTTATATCCTTCGGGCTCTCTTTGGAGCTAGGGTCTTATTATGAGGCTCAGGCCACCCTTCAGATCAACGTTTCTTCTCAGTTTCCTGAGTACTGAGATTATAGGCATACATCGGCATGGCTAGCGCCTCTAACTAACCAATAAACAAACAGACAAACAAATATCTGTGTGTGTGTGTGTGTGTATATGTGTGTTGTATGCACATGAGTGGCACATGCATGTACTTACCTGTGTGTGTGTGTGTGTGTGTGTTGTATGTACATGAGTGGCACATGCATGTACCTACCTATGTGCTCTCATGTGGAGGCCAGAGCTCGGATGTTGGGTGCATTCAGCCTTACTACCTTGGGTCAGGGTTTTTGTTTTTTGTATTTGTTTCTGTTTTTTTGTTTGTTTTTTATTTTATTTTCCCACATACTAGAAAGCTTGGCATTTGGGCCAGACTGGCTGGACACGGAGCCCTTGGGCTCCTCCTGTCTCTGGTACCAGTGCTGAGCTTACAGGCATACATAGGCTCTAGGAAATTGAAATCAGGTCCTCGTGTTCTTTGCTACTGCACCATCTAACTAGATCCCGCTGGGGGGAGGGAACAACTGTTAGATAGCAAGCATTATATGTATTTGAAGAGTTTAGAAGGGTCATCTCAGTGTGCTTATTGTGTAAGCATGGCCGCCATCTAGTTCAAAAATTATCATTGCATACTGCCACTCTACGTGTGGAATGACAGATAGCTCTGTGTTTCCCTGCCCCCAGCCCTCAGAGACCATCCCCTGGGTTAGTTACTTCGCCTCTTTACTACGACAAAATACCTACAGCCTAGTAGGGAAAGATTTATTTCAGCTTATGGCTTCAGAAGGTTCATCTGGCTCTATGTTTTGTACCTGTTGTGAGGCAACACATCAGAGCAGCAGCAGCCAGTGGGAGGCCGTGCTGTTCGATCCCATGGTTGCTGTGCAGCGTAGAGAAAGATGTGGTCCTCAGAGATGAGTCCTCAGTGGCCTACTCTCTCCAGCTAGAGCCGACCTCTTCCATTTTTACCGCCTCCTATGAAGGCCATCATATTATGAATCAAGCGATTAATGCATTCATTACTTCAGAATCTTCCTGAACGATGCCTGTTCCCACACAAAGAGGTATGTGTCATTAATCCCATTCATTATTTGATCTGATCAGGTCAACAATCATAGCTGAGCACCACTCTAGTTTCCTTTCTGTCTCTACGTATCTCATGTCAGTAGCATGTAGCATTTGTCATCTGTGGCTGGGTTATCACCTTAGCAAGGCTCAACCATGTCTTAGCGGGCATAAGGGTTTCCTTCCCTTCTAGCAGTGACATGGTCTCGAGTTTGAACCACAGTTTGTTTCTCCATCCACGGATGGACTCTTGTTGCTTCCACTCTTTGGCTGTTGTGAGTAGTGCTGCTATGAACACAGTATACAGCGGTGTCTTCAGATTGTGGCTCCATTTCAGTTCTCTTGACTACAAGTTGGAAATAGGAGACTTGGCGTTTTCTTCTTCATCTGGTAGAAACAAAGCACTCAAGCTCACAGAAGCAGAAGACCATTTTACACATGATCCTTATGCTCCCATAGCCCTCTTTGTTTGTCAAGCTTAGACCTAACATCAGGAAGAACTTTCTTGCATGGTCTTTTTTTTAAAAAAAAAAAAAAATTTTTTTTTTTTGTGACTGTCACTGTCTTCAGACACACCAGAAGAGGGCATCAGATCCCATTACAGATAGCTGTGAGTCACCACAAGTTTGCTGAGAATGAACTCGGGACCTCTGGAAGAGCAGTCAGTGCTCTTAACCTCTGAGCCATTTCTCCAGCCCTCTTGCATAGTCTTTTAACCTTGGTTTTAAAGCTTATATCCCATTTTCAGCTTCTAAGCCAAAATTTCTGCTCTACATGGAAGAGTAACTCTCCGAAACCCTCTTTTTCTGTTTTGTTGGTATTGTTATTTTGTTTTGTTTGTTTGTTTGTTGGAGACAAGATTTCTCTGTGTAACCCTGGCTATCCTGGAACTTGGTCTGTAGACTAGGTTGTCCTGGAGCTCAGAGATCTGCCTGCCTCTGCTTTTCCCAAGTGCTGAGAATAAAGGCATGTGCTACCACAAGCTTGAATCCATTTTTAAGACCTTCTAGGCTCTCCTCCCTACCTAGGTTGCTCCTACATCCCTTGGCTGCCCATGTTTGTCTTCCGCAGGTCTTCTCCTCCCCCCCCCCCCCCCCCCCCCCGCATCTCGAGGCCACGCCCCCACTCTTTAGCCCTCTCAGTCTGCCTCTCCCTAGGTGTCCTTTATTGTCCTACTTGTGATGCTCACAGGTTGGTGGATATCAAATTTGTTTTTATTCCCAAATCTTTCCTTGACCCACTGCCTCCGACCACCTCTTGGCTACCAAGTATGGATCTCAAACTTAATCTAAAATAAAAATCATTGACTTTCTCACCTAAACCTGCTATTCAGTGTTATCTTTCCTAAAAAGTGTGTCCCTTGCCACACAATTGCTGTGTTTGTTTCCTTTGTATCTCCCTGACCTGCTGGGAATGACTTCAGAAACATGTATTTTGGTTTCTGGTCCCTTATGGTGGGATAGGAGGCATGGTGAAGTTCTTGGCAGTAGTCAGTACGTGATGGAGGCTTCCTCACAGCATGGCAGAATAGGAAGAAAAGAGGCTGCTGGAGTCAGGGGCAGAGCTATATCCTTGGGTCAGCTCCCAGTGACTTACTTCTATCAAGCTTTCCCTGGAAGGTGTCACAGACTTGCAGAATGGCGCCACAAATTGGAGAACAAGTACTGAAAGCATGAACTTTGGATTCAAATAGTAATATTCTACACTAGCCTGTAAAAGCTCACAGCCATCAAATAATAAAGAAACAAACTTAGGGGCTGAAGCAATGGCTCAGCAGTTAAGAGCAATGGCTGCTTTTCAGAGGACCTGGGTTGAATTTCCAGCACCTACCTAGTGGCTCACAATCATCTTTAGCTCAAGTTTCAGGGTTATACACTGTCTTTTCTAGTTTTCAAGGATACTTCATGCATGTGGTTATGCATAGCCAGACATTCAGGCAAAACACCCAAACAACAACAACAACAACAACAATAATAAAGTGTAGGGTGTAATTTTAAAAACACACTAGCTCTTTCTCCAAGCTCTGCTGGAGCTCCCTCAGCCTCTCACAGTAGCTCTGTCAAGCCACCAATGACTGCCCGTGCTTGTTCTCCTGTTCACCTTGGCCTCAACAGATGGAAAACACCAGCCAGCCTTGATATTTTAAAACTAGACAAATAACTCAATGTCTGGGAGAAGAATATCCCGCCCCATCCTCTTTGGCTTCTGCCTATGGTCGACGCTACAGACTATAGCTGCTCCCAAAACCTACACGTCTGCCTCTTCCTCTGCTCTACTGCCTGCTCTGACTCCTCTCTCTCTCTCTCTTGACCCCTTCTCTTCCTCCTGGGACCCAGAAGTCCCACTTTTTTCCTTTTGCCTACAGATTAGCTTCCACCATCTTTATTGACACAATCAAGAATTAATTAGGGAATTGACACCTCCCTCTACAATAAAGTTAGTCCAATTTAAAGAGTATTCATAATCTTAGGTTAGTGAAATAGCTCAGTTGGTAAAGTGCTTGCATGACCTGAATTCAATCCCTGGAACCCATTGAAATGTTGAAGAAGAGAACTAACTCCACAAAGCTGTCCTGTGACTTTCACACATGTGCCACAGCATGGTGCACATACCTACCATGAATAGAGTGCATACACAAATGATAAGTAACAAATAAAAATGATACGCATAATCATAACATGTTCAACACTATCCAAAGTCAAAAGTCTCTACTGAGATTCAAGGCTGCAAGCTCTTAGCTGTAAGCTTCTGTTAAATCAGTGAGAAAGAAAGATACATAGCTCCCATGCACAATGGTACAGAATAAACATTAGCATCCCCAGAAGGAAGAACAGAAGGACACTGAGAAAAAATTGGATCAAAGTAAGACAAAAGCACAGGAGGGCAAACATGAAATCTTGTAGCTCCGTGCCTGGCATTCAGAGCATATGGTGGCACAATGTGAGCTCTAATGGGTGAGGACCCTGTCCCTACCACCCTGCCTCCTGTAGCTGTTTCCCTTGGCAGATGCTTCATGTTTCTAGAATCTACCACATCCTGTGGTCTCCACTGCAATTTAGATTTCACTCTCAAAGCGTTATCCATAGCCTTGACTGCTTTGCAGAGTCTGACACAGGTTCTCAAATTCTCTTTACAGTCTGTATGCCTGGAAAACAAATCAATATTCAGGATGAAAAGATGGCTCAGTGGGTAAGAGCACTTGTTCTTGCAGAAGACTAGGGTTTGGTTCTCAGCAACCATGCAGTAGGCTAAACACCATAACTCCATTTCAAAAATATTGGTATCTTCTTCTGATCTCTGGGGTGATTTGGCACACAGGCATGGAAATCATTCATATATTTTTGTTCAGATTGAATGAGAATGATGTCCATATCCTCTTATACTTGAATGCTTGGTCCCCAGTTAGTGGAACCGTTTGTGAAGGATTAGGCGGTGTGTCCTTGTTGGAGGCGGTGTATCACTGGTGGTGGGTTTTGAGGTTTCAAAAGCACATGCCAGGCTCAGCCTCTCCCCTCTTCTTCTCCCTCTCCTTCTCCCTCTCCCTCTCTCCCTCTCTGTCTGCTGCTAATCCCACTGGGTGAGAATAGGATCACTATTTTATTAAGAGTACACATAGAGTATAAGTACACATGATCACTATCATATTTTTGAGCCAACTTTGAAGCAAGCTTGATTTTTCTTGTGGTGTGCCTGAGAGCTGGCCCGTGGCTGCCTTCTAAGTCAGGCTACAAAGAGACCTGAGCCTTGTTTCTCAGGGTGCTTTTAAGAAGTAAAATCGTCATGCACTCTCAGCCAGCCATTAAAGTGAGCACAGGGTTCCCAATGGGGGAGCTAGAGAAAGGACCCAAGGTGCTGAAGGGGTTTGCAGCGCCATAGGAGGAACAACAATATGAGCCACCCAGTACTCCCAGAGCTCCCAGGGACAAAAACATCAACCAAAGAGTACACATGGAGTTACCCATGACTCCAAATGCATAGGTAGCAGAGGATGGCTTTGTTGGACATCAAAGGGAGGAGAGGCCCCTGGTCCTGGAAAGGCTCCATACAGTAGTGTAGTGGAAATACCAGGACAGGGAAGTGGGAGGGGGTTGATTGGGGAACAGGGGAAGGGGAAATGGCTTACGGGATTTTTTGGGGGGGATGGGGAACCAGGAAAGGGGAAATTATTTGAAATGTAAATAAAGAATATATCTAATAAAAAAAAAGTTTCAAGCTCAGTTTCAAGCAGTTGAAGTGCCTATTTAACATATTAAAGTAGACCTGGCCTCCAGGTTCTCCCAGCATCCCTCAGTCCTTACCGTTACAGAGTGTAGCTGGCATACCTCACCCTCTGCTCTGAATTCTCCAGTCCAGAGGCTGGCAGCCCTTCCCCAGAGGTTCTTTTCTATATAATCCAGACATTTTGGTTAACCACCCCCCCCCCCGCCCTCTTTTTGTACCTTTGGCCTCCTGGCTGCTATTTTTAGTTCCTCTCTCTACTTTTCCCTCCCCTCTCCCCATATGACTCAGGGTCGTGACTACTCTGGACTCTCCCAGATGTGTCTGCCTTTGGCTGTGCTCTCCCACACATCTGTAATAAACTTTCTCCTCTACCATACCTAGGAGCAGTCATGTCCTTTCCTTTCCTTTTTATTTCTTTTTTCTCTCCAAAACCACAACCAAACCCTAGCTACAACCATGTGGTCACTGATGGGGGATGGGGGGCGGATGCTTAGAGAAAGTTAGGAGTGCTTAGAGAGGGTTAGGGTATTCTCAAAAAACAAATCATGGTCAGAGGTAGGGGCAGGACAGGTTCTAGGAAGCATAGACTTAAAAACAGAAACTCATCTCTTACTGGACATGGAAACTTATTTTTAATAATACAACAAAATGGGTCCTGTCTTCAAAATGGAGTCAGGCAGATTCCTCACTGCCTTTGGGTTAAGATGTAAATTTCTCAGCTATTTCTCCAGTGCTATGCCTCTCTGCTTCCTGCCAACATGACTATGGGCTAGCCCTCTAAAACTATAAGCAAGTCCCCAATTAAAAGCTTTGTTTTATAAGGGTTGCCTTAGTCATGGTGTCTCTTCATAGTAATAGAACACTGAATAAGAAGTTGGTGCCATGGTTGGAGGTATGTTGACCATGCTGTCTGTTGGAGAAACATGGAAGACATTGGGACTTTGGACTAGAAAAGAAGCTGATGCCTTTAAGCAGAGCTTGATGGGTCATTGTAGTAGCAACATTGAAGACAGTAATACTGAGGGAGATGTGGACTGGGATGGTCCAGCTTAAGAGGTTTCAGAGGGGAAGGATATTATCTGCTGACTTAGAGACTGTTTTCTGATACTTTGGTAAAATTTTTGGTAAAAACAACATGACTGTTTTTTGCCCTTGTCCTAAAAGTATGCTGGAGCCTAAATCGAATACTAATACCATTGGCAGAAGAGATTTCAAGACAGCCTAATATTGACTGTATCATATAGCTCTTAACGGGGTCACTCTTAAACAGACTGTAATGAAAAGAAGCAAAAGGGCCAAAGAGAAATACAAAGTGTACAGTTGAGGATAAAAGGAGCAGCAGGAAATGTCATGTTAGAGCCAAATCCTGAGCTCAAAGAGACAAAAAGCTTAACGAAAGGCCTGCTTCAAAGTGGAATGAAGGGAGTGGTGTCCTCATGAAGGAATGTTTAGCTGAAGTGGACACAGGTATGAAAGGATGTTCTGCTAAAGCAAGCATGTGAAAGGACACATGATGAAGGGTTCTTTGCTAAAAACACACATGTATCCATCCACCTTACATTGCCACATTTGTCAGAACTTCATAGAGAGAAACTTCTGGTGGTGTGCTGCAGTTTCTTGCCGCTTCCTCACCCTTGGGTTGATTGGCAGAGTGATGTCAGCTGAGACAGATGCCCGTGCTGAGGCAAGACCCACGGAGGACACGTGATGTTTGGAGGGTGTAAATAGGACTCATGGGCAGTGGTGGAGACTGAGCTTGGCTTGCTTATAGAGCTGGCTGTGTAACACTTGTGGGTCTTGAGTCTTTGCTGATCTTCATTTTCCTGAGAGAGACATAGCTGAGAACTTCTCCTGCTGTCCCTCCAGCTCCCTCCTGCTGACTAGAGTGGACACCGAGGCCTGACTGTCTCTGCTAGGTAGTGCCACTACTGCTGACTTGTGTTGCTGTGGCGACTCTACCAAATTGTACTGCTGCTGTATCTGTGAAATGTTTGCCAGTGGATCGAGTTGCTGCTACTAACCTATGAACTAAACTGCCAATTTCCAGACAACACAGACAGGAGCTCCTCTGAAGAACCTTTCTAAACAGGTCCTCTTCCCCCTTATCCTTTCTTTCCCACTACTTTCGGTGGGTGATGTCGGGCTAAAAGAGAGGTTTAAGTGTTTAAAAACCATCATTAAAAAATAGGTTTTGAAAAAAATTAAAATTACGCCCTAAGTCCTGAGCTTAAGGAGATGAAAAACGCAAAGAGAGGCCTGATTCAAAATGGAATTAAGGAAGTGGTGCTCTTAGGGCAAGACTGCAAATCCTGAGCTCAAGGAGATGAAAAGGTTGAAGAAAGCCTGCACCTGGGGATTCATCCCATATACACTTATCAAACCCCTGACACTATTGTGGATGCCAAGAAATGCTTGCTGAAAGGAGCCTGATATAGCTGTCTCCTGGAAGTCCCTGCCAGAGCCTTACATATAGAGAGGTGGATGCTCACAGCCAACCATTGGACCGAGTATGGGGTCCCCAATAGAGGAGTTAGAGAAAGGACTGAAGGAGCTGAAGGGGTTCGCAACCTCATAGGAAGAACAATAGCTGGGTGTGGTGGCCTGTAATCCCAGCACTTGGGAGGCAGAGGCAGGTGGATTTCTGAGTTCAAGGCTAGCCTGGTCTACAGAGTGAGTTCCAGGACAGCCAGGGTTACACAGAGAAACCCTGTCTCAAAAAACAAAAACAAAAACCCAAAAGAACAACAATATCAACCAACCAGACCCCCCCAGAGCTCCCATGGACTAAGCCAGCTGTTGCAAGATATTTCCTATCCATTTACAACGAAGAAGTGAGAGGCCAGTGATTGGAGGGGAGAGAGGAGGAGGAGCTAAGGGAAGTGAGGGGTAGAGAGAGGGGGAGGTCTGCAGGAGAGAGAGGGAGATTTGGATATCCAAATGGCTTCAGACATGTTTCTGGTGATTTGCAGAGGTTAGAAATATTGGGATGAGACTTTATCATTGTGAACTGGCATTATGAAATTGGGAGTTTCTTATACATAAATATATTTGGTTAACTATTCAAGTTTAAGAGTCATTCTTTACTGGATACTCAGGAATGGGTGCTGGGCAGAAGTATGGGACTCCCACTGGTTACAGAGTCTATGGTGGAGAGGAAACAGCTGGGGTGCTGTGAGAGCTAGCTAGAATAGATTAGCTCAGCAGTGACAGTAAGAGTCACCCTGAGCTGGACCCATTGGGACTTGGAGCAGAGGCCTGGAGGGGCCTTATTATTAATTATTTACCTCTACACCATCAACCAAGGAGTACATATGGAGGGACCTATGGCTCCAGTCATATATGTATCAAAGGATGGCCTTGTCAGGCATCAAGGGGAGGAGAGGTCCTTGGTCTTATGAAGGCTCGATAGATGCTCCAGTGTAGGGGAATCAAGGGCTGGGAGGTGGGAGTGGGGTGTGTGGAGGAACACCCTCATAGAAGCAGGAGGAGGGAGGATGGGATAGGGGGTTTCGAGAAGGGGGGAAACTGGGACAGCATTTGAAATGTAAATAAAGAAAATATCCAATAAAAATATAAAAAAAAGTTTTCAGACAGTGGAATTAATGCAAAAAATAAAAATGATGTGAAGAAGAAGAAGAAAAAGAAGAAGAAGAGGAGGAGGAAGAAGAAGAAGAAGAAGAAGAAGAAGAAGAAGAAGAAGAAGAAGAAGAAGAAGAAGAAGAAGAAGAAGAAGAAGAAGAAGAAGAAGAAGAAGAAGAAACCAAAATGCAATAAGGAAGTGGTATCCTTATAAGGGGTGGTAAAACCCTATCCAGTGAAGCTTACCACGTGTGAAAAGGAATTAAAGAAAATCTTATGCAGCAAAGGAAGCCATCAACAACAGAAAGCTGATACAAATGTAATTTAAAGAGGGGACATGGCTCCAGATATGTGATTCCAGCTTTATCAAGGCAGATATGGGGACAGGGTTGTAGATTCTTTGGTGGTTAAGCAAAGCTAGGTGTGTGGCAGGAACAACCCTCCATGGAGGCCCAAAGAGGCCATTACCTGAAGCTGTGAAGATGAAGGCCTAGATTGTGTTGGAGAACCAAGATATTGGAGATGCCAGAGCTGTGAGACCTGCCACAGAGTGGAGGCTGGCCTCACACTAATAGAGATCTGCCTGCTTCTGCCTTCCAAGTGCTGGGATTAAAGATGTGTGCCACTACCACCTGGCTGATGGTTTTCATTCTTGATTTGGTTCAATATTTCTTCACTATGTTCCCTTTGTTCCCCTTTGGAATGGTAATGTATATTCTGTACCATTGTATATTGAAATTATATTATTTGCTTTTTGCTTTTGTTTTTACATGGGGTTACATTGAAGAGACTGCCTTGAGTCTCTAAAGAGACTTTGGACTTTATTAAAAAGTCTTGAGACTGTGAAAGACAATGGGGACTTTTGACTAAATGCATTCTATATTATGATATAGGTACAAGTCTATGGAGTCTAGGAAGTGGAATGTGGTGGTTTGAGTGAGAATGACCCTTATAGGCTAATCAACCTGAATTCTTGGTCCCCAGTTAATGGAATTGTTTGGGGGGAGCATTAGGGTTTATGGCCCTGTTTAGAGGAAGTTTGTCACTGGGAGTAAGCTTTGAGGTTTAAAACGCCCACATCAGGGCCTGAAGATTAGGATGTAAGGCTCTTAACTAGTTGTCCAGTGCCATCTCTATCTGCTTCCCACAATGATGATCATAGATTAATAGTCTGAAATTGTAAGCAGGACTCCAAAATAAATGCTTTGTTTTCTAAGAGTTGCCTTGGTCATGGTGTCTTTTTACAATAGAACAGTAACTAAGACAACATAATATAAACACCTGTCTTGCATCAGGACCTGATACAGCTTTATTCACAGATGAGACAAATCTTTGCTAAAAATAAATCAGTGAAGGCTTCTCCAGAGCCTTGTATAACTTTTGTAAATGAGGATTGCCTCCACTTCCTCAACTTTGTCCCAAGTTCCTAAAAGCCACTAAGCAACATTGTTCTATAGTAGTGTTATTAAATTGACTCTGTTTTTCTATATAAGAGTATCACCCTTCACCTAGCAACTGGTCTTTTACTATATTCATCCCCCTTGCTCTCTTTCACTGTTCACTATTCGAGGCTTCCTCTCTCTATCATGTTAACCATTGAAATTACAGACTGGTCTCTAGTCACCAATCCCTTCTCATCTTGGGAAATAATTCTAAATAGCCCTATGATTTAGAATTTGTGTCACATAAGGTGAGTGAATCTCATATGAAATAAAGACCTTTAAAAAATTTCCTTAGTTCTATCATTTCTATAGTACACCATCCTAACCCATTATAATCTTGTTCCACACCATTAGCAGGCATATGCTGTATGACTGCTGGGAAAGCTGATGGTGATCTTGGAACCCTGGGCTGCCCCTCCTCTAACTCCAGCAGCACTGGCTGTTCCCCTTTCCTTCCTTCCCCTCCCTTGCTCTCCCCTCTCCTCCTCTTTTATCCCTTTCCAGCCTTTCCTTTCTCTTTCCTTTCCTTTTTTATTTCAGTGCTAGTGGTTGAATTCAGGACTTTGTGAATGCTTGGCAGTGATCTACTACCGAGAGATATTCCAGCTCATGCTTTTGCTATTTTGTAGTCTCTTCTTGGACAGAAACTGAAGTGATTATTTGAAGAGACAGTTCAGCCATGTCATTCTCATGCTTCAAACCTGCTAGGCTTCCAATTCTGTAGAACGGGTTGTAGCAGAGACCTTCCTGACTACTTGCTACTTTGCTCTATAGCTTTGTTTCCTAGACCCCTTCTCTTTGCACCCCAATTGACTTTCTGTGACTTAATTTTGTCTCAGATCTTTCTCTACCTTGTTCTTTCCTGCAATGTCTGCCCCTCTATATCCCTGCTTTTGCTTGCTGAATTCCTTCTTTCTCTTTACTCACACTCAGACCAGTCCTTCTACCATGCTATTTCCATATCCTCAAATGTGTAGTTGCCTGTTCCACTTGCAGTTAAGCCCCACAAAGGCAGCTCTTTCATTTCTGTTGCTCATCACTGCCTCTGTTTACCCAATAAGAACCAATGAATGAGTAAACTGCATGTGCTCTCCTCCCTCCTAGAGATGCAATGATAGATCTTGCTTCTTTTGTACAGACAACACAAAAAAAGATTTTCATAAATTTTAGTTTAATTGAATGAGAAGAAGCCAGTTTGCATGTATGTTATGTTTTGTTTTTGAATGCTAGATAAATGTTGGCATTGAGTATGCAAATTATTCTAACTTAGAGTTCTAATGAAATAGAAGGAACACAGAGAGAGAGATTGTTGACATGTTCAGTTTTGAAAGTACCTTAGTCTTCACAGTAATTTAAATTTTAATTAGCTAGGCCAGAATTTCAAACACAGAAAAGAAAAAATATTCCCCCTCTCTCTTTTTAAGTGAGTGATTGTTATATTTTAATCAATGTGCTTTAACATGTATGCTCAGTTCATGTTTTTTAAAGCTTTGTTTATATATTTTATGTATATGAGTGCTTTTTCTGCATGTACACCTTCATACTAGAAGAGGGCATTTGATCTCATTATAGGTGGTTGTGAGCCACCATGTGGTTTCTGGGAATTGAACCCACGACCTCTAGAAGAGCAGAGCAGCCAGTACTGGTTCTTAACCATGGAGCCATGTCTCCAGCCCCTCATTTCATTTTTAGGGCATTCTAGCATGGATGTTTTACTAATCCTTTTAGAGATAAGGAAGTTGAGCTTTGAAGAATTTCCATGCTCACCACAGGTCAAATAAGGATAGAACTGGAATTCAACCATTGGCCTCACTCCCAAAACTCATGCTCTTTATCCATCCTTAAATTGCCTCCTGTGGGGAACACTATGGGGAGAATTTCCTAGGTACACTTGAATTATTTTTATGGGCTATCAAAATTCTCATTTAAAAATGAAATTGGATCTTTGCATCTAAAAACAGCACAGCAGGGATCTCTAACCCAAGAGATGGAATTATCTGATGAGCCATGAATTGGAGAGTTGATTCCCTTTTGAAAAATATTGTCTGCCAAGTGTATTATTGGTTCAGCTAACCCCAGCCAGACACAGAGTTGTGTAGTGTGGGTAAGATGTCAAAGGAAAGGCTCTTGCTCCACATGATCTCTGACGATGGCAGGCTATCTCACAGACTGGACTTTACTCTGTGCCAGTTAGACTTCGCCACATAGCAAGCTCTACATCAGCATATTCTTCCCATTTAATGCATGAACATATGTGATATGGTCAAAATCATTAGCTGGTTGTCAGATGCAGCTGTAACGGAAGACCCATCAGCTTAGGGGCTCCAGCCCATTAGATATCTCCTCTCTGATCCATATGGGAGACACAGAGGAAAGATGAAGCTATTGGGAATGAAATCATTCCACGTATTCTACTTGTTCTCCAGTGATTGAAAGCAAGCTCAAAGAGAAGTGAGGCAGGGTCAGCGAAATGGCTCAGTGTGTAAAGATTCCTGCTGCCTAAGGACCTGAGTTTTATCCCTGAGAGACGGTGAGAGGAGACCGCTGGCTCCTGAAAGTTGTTCCCTCTCCTCCATATGTGCTTCCCTCATATATACATAAAATAAATAACTAAATTTATAAAAAAATTAAAAAGAGGTTTGAAGCAATGGCTCGGGGCTTAAGAGAACTGAATGCTCTTCCAGGAGACTCAGGTTCAATTCCCATCACCCACATGGCAGCTCACAACTGTCTGTAACTCCAAGATCTGACACCTTCACACAAATATACATGCAGGTAAACCACCAATATACATAAACTAATAAATCATTATAAAAAATTAGAAATAAAAAGTGTCAGTGAGACCAGGTGGAATGCACCCCAGAAGCAGCAGATGTCAATGGTAGCTTGCTTTTCTTAAAAGAAGTTGCTTGTTCACTCTGGTTTTAAAATATTACATTAAAATACGTTTTGAAAAAGATTTATTTATTTTATGTATATGAGTTCACTACCACTGTCTAAAGACATACCAAAAGAGGGCATCAGATTCTATTAGGGATGGTTGTGAGTCACTGTGGTTGCTGGGAATTGAACTCAGGACCTCTGGAAGAGCAGCCAGTGCTCTTAACCTTTGAACTTTTTTTCCAGCAGACCCCAAAATAAAATTATTTTTTTGTTTGTTTCTGTGCATCTCTGGCTGGCCTGGAACTCACTCTGTAGAACAGAACCAGACCTTGAACTCAGAGAAATCCTCCTGCTTCTGTGCTTCCATCACCTGGCTAAAAATTGTATTAATTGAAAATTAATTATGGTATGGAGCTTGTGGTAATTTGATAGATTACACTAAGCAGGGGAAACAGTTCTAAATCAATCAATCAATCATCAATCAATCAATCAATCAGTCAGGCATCAATAAATCTCTCCCCACTGACATTTTCATAGGAATTCTTTTGAGGTTCTCTGAAGCTAAAAGTCAAACTGACTAACAAAGCAATCAACCAACCACCAAATACCTGCCAATCCAAATGGTTTTGAATGGTGGTAATCACACTTGGATACCGTGTAGTATTTGTTGACAAAGCCAAATGCACCTTGGGAATGCTTATAGCATCCTCTTGTTTTTTTAATTTTTAAGATTTTACTTAGCTTTGTTAAAAGGTGTAATTGCCACATTATTGCTGGAAGTGATGGAACATGTGTGTGATCTTAGCACTTGGGACGGTGAAGGCAAGAGGTTCAGGAGTTCAAGACCATCTTTGACTGCATAGTGAATTAAAAGCCAGTCTGGGCTCCATGAGACCCTGACTTTAAAAAAAAAAAGCACATATTTGTTTTGTTATATGTATACATAGTGAAATGATTAAACCATGCTAATTAGCATATCAATTTCCCCCACAGTTATTGCTTGTGTGTGGGAACTTTTTTCTTCATTAATTAATTTATTTATCCACTTTATATCCTGATCACAGCCCCTTCCCTCCGCTCCTCCCAGTCCCACCTTCACTAAGCCCCCTCCCCTACTACCCATTCCACTTCTCCTGAGAGAAGGAGAAGTTCCCCATGGGGACCAACCCACCCTGGCAAATCACAGCAGGACTAAGTATATCTTCTCCCACTGAAGCCCAAAAAGGCAGAGGAAGGGGATCCAAAGGTAGATAACAGAGTTGGAGACTGCCCCCAGCTCCGATTGTTAGGTAGGGGGACATGAGGACTAAGGTGCACATCTGCTACAGATGTGTAGGGGACGTAGGTCCAACCACTACATAGTCTTTGGTTGGATGTTCAGTTGCTGTGAGCCACCATAGGTCTAGGTCAGTTGACTTAGTAGATCTTCTTGGGGTGTCCTTGGCCTCTCGCCTCTCTCAATCCTATCTCCTACTCTTCCACAATCTCCCCAAGCTCCTCTGCTGTGTGTGTTTGGCTGTGGGTCTCTGCATCTGTTTCCATCAGCTGCTGGATGAAGCCTCTCAGGAGACAGGCTAGGCTCCTGTCTGTAAGCATAGCAAAGTATCATTGATAGTGTCAAGGATTGGCTCTCTCCTGTGGTGTGAGTTGGGTCAAGTTGGGCCAGTCATTGATTGGCTGTTCCCTCAATCTCTGCTCCATCTTTATCCCCCAGCGTCTTGTAGGCAGGACGAATTTGGGGTTGAAGGTTTTGTGGTGGGTTGGTGTTGTCCTCCCACCACTGGACGTTTTGCCTAGTGGCCACTTCAGACTCCATATCCACAGCTAAGAGTTTCAGCTCCCATAGGCTCCTGGGAGCCTTCTTAGTCCTAGGTCTCCAGCTTGTTCTAGAGGTGCCCCTACCCCATTGCCATTCTTTCTTCCAGCCCTCTCCCCTCCCACCTGATCTCCACCCCTATTCACCTCCTCACCTTCTAGCCCCTCCCTCCATCTGCTTCTCATGTTTATTTTATTTTTCCTTCTGAGTGAGAACCTTCCCTTAGGTTCTCCTTGTTGCTTAGCTTCTTTGTGGTCTGTAGATTGTAGCCTGGTTATCCTGTACTTTATGGCTAATGTTCACTTATAAGTGAGTACATACCATGCTTATCTTTCTGGGTCTAGATTACCTCACTCAGGATATTTTCTAGCTCCATCTATTTGCCTGTAAATTTCACGATGTCTTTGTTTTTAATAGCTGCATAGTATTCCATTGTATAAAGGTACCATGTTCTTTTGATCCATTCTTTTGTTGAGTGACATCTAGGTTCTTTTCCAGTTTCTGGATATTATGAATAAAGTGTCTATGAACAGTTGAGCAGGTGTCCTGTGGTATGGTGGAGTATCTTTTTGATATATATGCCTAGTAGTGGTATAGCTGGGTCTTGTGGTAGAACTATTCGAAGTTTTCTAAGAAACCACCAAATTGATTTCTAAAGTAGTTGTACAAATTTTCACTCTCACCAGCAGTGGAGGAGTGTTCCTTTAGCTCCACATCCTCAAATGCATGTGCTGTCACTTGAGTTTTTGATCTTAGCCATTCTGACAGGTATGAGATGAAATCTCAGTGTTATTTTGATTTACATTTCCCTGATAACTAAGGATATTGAACGTTCATTTAAGTGCTTTGTGGCCACTAGACATTCCTCTGCTGAGAATTCTGGTTTAGCTCATTTTTAAATTAAATTATTTTGTTTGTTAATGTATAATTTCCTGAATTTTAAAATACATTTTGGATATTAGTCTTCTGTTATATATTTGGTGAAGACCTTTTCCCATTCTGTAGCCCGCTGTTTTGTTCTATTGGTGGTATCCTTTGCCTTACAGAAGCTTTTCAGTTTCATGAGATACCATTTAACTATTCCATTTTTCCATATGAAGTTGAGAATTGCTCTTTCAAGGTCTGTAAAGAATTGTGTTGGAATTTTGATGGGAATTGTATTGAATCTGTTGATTGCTTTTGGTAAAATGGCCATTTTCCCTATGTTAATCCTGCCAATCCATGAGCATGCGAGATTTTTACATCTTCTGAAATTTTCTTCAATTTCTTTCTTTAGAGACTTGAAGTTCTTGTCATACAGGTCTTTCTCTTGCTTGATTAGAGTTACACCAAGATATTTTATATTATTTGTGGCTATTGTAAAAGGTGAGTTTCCCTAATTTCTTTCTCAGCCTGCCTATGGTTTACATAAAGGAAGGCTACTGATTTTTTTTTTAAGTTAATTTTGTATCCAGCCACTTCACTTAAGGTATTTATCAGCTATAGAAGTTATCTGGGAGAATTTTTGGGGTCCAAAGAGAGAAGATGAAGCAGATAATGATCAAAATCTTTAATACCCCACCCTTTTATGTAGCCATTCAGGCAGTGCTGTTCTTGTATGCCTCTGAGCACACGACTGGCATTGTCATGGACTCTAGTGACAGGCTCAGACATACAACGACCACCTATGAGAGCTACTCACCCTTCTCCACACCATCTTGCATCTGGACCTGGCTGGCTGGAACCTGATAGAGTAGCTCATGTAGATTCTGACTGATTGGGACTACAGTTTTACTACCACTGCTGAGATGGAAATTGTTCATGACATTAGGGAGAAGGTGTATTATGTTGCCCTGGATTTTGAACAAAAAATATCAACTGCAGCATCCTTCTCTTCCTTGAAGAAGAGTTATGAGCTGCCTGATGGGCAGGTGCTCACCACTGGCAATGAGCGATTCTGGTGTCCACTCCTCCTGGGTGTGGAGTCCTGTAGCATCCATGAGACCTTCAACTCCATCATGAAGTGCGGTGTGAATCTCTGCAAGGACCTGCATGCCAGTATGGTGCTGTCTGGTGGCACCACCATGTAGCCAGCCATTGCTGACAGGATGCAGAAGGAGGCCATAGCCCTAGCACCTAGCACAATGAAGATTAAGATTATTGCTCCCCCGAGCGCAAGTACTCAGTCTGGATTGGCGGCTCCACCCTGGCCTCACTGTCCACCTTCCAGCAGATATGGATCAGCAAGCAGGAGTATGACAAGCCAGGTCCTTCCATCATCCACCGCCAATGCTTCTTAGGAGGACTGAGAAAGTGCCAGGCATCTGCTGTATGTGTTGATTCTGAAGTATCAATTTGCCCTGGCAAATGTCTATACCTCATGCTAGCCTCATGAAACTGGACTAAGCCTTTGAAAAAGAAAAGAAATACAAACTTAAGCTCGTGTCTGATATCAGCACTGGATCGTAGCACTTGTTGCCGACTTTTGACCTTACATTCACGTTAACTGTTCTCTTGGCATATGTTTAATACCCTGTGCATATCTTGATTTAGCCATACTCCATGCGGCTTGACCAGGGGAGAGCACACTGTGAAAGAGAGATTCCCAGCCTGGTGGATCTGTGTGAGCACCAAATAGTGATGATCTGTGCAGGGTACTAACTGACAGCAGACTTCCGGTGTTTCCCGAGGCTGGTAAGGGTTCCTGCACCAGTTACCTCTAGGAGAGTGGGACAGTCCGTGCCCCAGGGTCCAGTTTCCGTTCCGTTTTTGTTCTTTTTCTCCTCTGACTGCTACCGAGTTGTGACTTGCCTTGAGTAGGGAACATTTTCATTGACTCATGTAAGTGGATTCATCTTTTTCTTTTTCATTTGTTTCTTGAAGAAATCACAGATTTTGGTTTTCTGCTGTTCAGTGAGAACATTAGGCCCCAGCAGCACATCATTGGGTAAAGAAAAATAAAAGTGCTGAAGTAACAAAACAAAACCCAAAACAATAACAACAACAACAATTTTGGGGGTTACTTATGTATACTAGCATATCCTCTGTGAATAGCAATAGTTTGATTTCTTCCTTTCCAATTCATATCCCCCTGATCTCCTTTGTTGTCTTATTGCTCTGGCTAGAACTTCAAGAACTATATTGAGTAGATGGGGAGAGACTGGGCAGCCCTGACTTGGGCCTGATTTTAGTGGAATTGCTTTAAGTCTCTCTACATTTAATTTGATGCTGGCTTTTGACTGCTGTATATTGTGTTTATCATGTTTAGATATTCGCCATGTATCCCTGATCTCTCCGAGACTTTTATCATGAAGGTGAGTTGGATTTTCTCAAAGGCCTTTTCAGCATCTAATGAGATGCTCACGTGACTTTTTTCTCTCCGTTTGTTTATATGATGGATTACATTGATGTATTTTTGTATATTGAACCATCTCTGCATCGCTGGGATGAAACCTACTTGATCATGGAGGATGATGTTTTTGATGTATTCTTTGATTCGGTTTGTGAGTATCTTATTATTTTTGCATCAGTGTTCATAAGGGAAACTGATCTGAAATTCTCTTTCTTTCTTGAGTCTTTGTGTGGTTTAGGTTTCAGGATGATTATGGCCTTAAAGGATGAGTTTGGCAATATTCCTTCTGTTTCTATTTTGTGGAAGAGTTTGAAATAGTTTAAAATCTATTCTCTTAGCAACCTTCAAGTACAAAATACATTGCCATTGATTCTAGGGAGCATGTTATACAGTACAGCATCCCATCTAAACTGAGATTCCTACCCTTTAAGCAATGGCTCCCGTCCCCTTTGGCCCTTGGGAACTACCTTTGACTACCTGCTGCCATGAACTCTATTTTTAGATTCCATATGTTACTTGATTGTGTGGCATTTCCTTCCTGTTCCTGGCTTCTTTCATTTAGCATAGTGTCTATTGGTTCAAGTTTGAGTGAATGTTAAGATTTTCTTCTTCATAAAGGCTGGGCAGTATCCTGTGTATGTTTGTGCACAAGAGCACATTGCTTTTTGACTAATCATCCAATCAGTGGATACTTATGTGGATTCCATATTTTTTTTTCAGAATTGTATACTTGGCCTTTATTGGAAGCAATTATTCTGGACAACTGATGAATATTTATAAGGGCACCTGCTAGAAGTGGCTTAGTCTTGGTGGCAGCCCATTCTTTTTTTTTTTTTTTTTTGACTTTTTTAAAAAATTTTATTCGATATATTTTTTATTTACATTTCAAATGATTTCCCCGTTTCTGGTCCCCCACTCACCGAAAGTCACATAAGCCCCCTTCCTTCCCTCTGTTCTCCCACCCATCCCTTCTCACTTCCCTGTTCTGGTTTTGTCTTATACTGCTACACTGAGTCTTCCCAGAACCAGGGGCCACTCCTCCGTTCTTCTTGTACCTCATTTGATGTGTGGATTATGTTTTGGGTATTCCACTTTTCCAGACTAATATCCACTTATTAGTGAGTGCATACCATGATTGATCTTTTGAGACTGGGTTACCTCACTTAGTATGATGTTCTCCAGCTCCACCCATTTGCCTAAGAATTTCATGAATTCATTGTTTCTAATGGCTGAATAGTACTCCATTGTGTAGATATACCACATTTTTTGCATTCATTCTTCTGTTGAGGGATACCTGGGTTCTTTCCAGCTTCTGGTTATTATAAATAGGGCTGCTATGAACATAGTGGAACATATATCCTTATTACATGCTGGGGAATCTTCTGGGTATATGCCCAGGAGTGGTATAGCAGGATTTTTCAGAAGGGACATGCCCAGTTTTCTGAGGAACCGCCAGACTGATTTCCAGAGTGGTTGTACTAATTTGCAACCCCACCAGCAGTGGAGGAGTGTTCCTCTTTCTCCACATCCTTGTCAACACCTGCTGTCTCCTGAGTTTTTAATCTTAGCCATTCTGACTGGTGTAAGGTGAAATCTCAGGGTTCTTTTGATTTGCATTTCCCTGATGAGTAGTGAATTGAGCATTTTTTAAGATGCTTCTCCACCATCCGAAGTTCTTCAGGTGAGAATTCTTTGTTTAACTCTGTACCCCATTTTTTAATAGGGTTATTTGGTTTTCTGGGGTCTAACTTCTTGAGTTCTTTGTATATATTGGATATTAGCCCTCTATCTGATGTAGGGTTGGTGAAGATCTTTTCCCAATTTGTTGGTTGCCGATTTGTCCTTTTGATGGTGTCCTTTGCTTTACAGAAACTTTGTAATTTTATGAGGTCCCATTTGTCAATTCTTGATCTTAGAGCATAAGCTATTGGTGTTCTGTTCAGGAACTTTCCCCCTGTACCGATGTCCTCAAGGGTCTTCCCCAGTTTCTTTTCTATTAGCTTCAGAGTGTCTGGCTTTATGTGGAGGTCCTTGATCCATTTGGAGTTGAGCTTAGTACAAGGAGACAAGGATGGATCAATTCGCATTGTTCTGCATGTTGACCGCCAGTTGAACCAGCACAATTTGTTGAAAAGGCTATCTTTTTTCCATTGGATGTTTTCAGCCCCTTTGTCGAGGATCAACTGGCCATAGGTGTGTGGGTTCATTTCTGGATCTTCAATCCTGTTCCATTGATCTGCCTGCCTGTCACTGTACCAATATCATGCAGTTTTTAACACTATTGCTCGGTAATATTGCTTGAGGTCAGGGATACTGATTCCCCCAGAATTTCTTTTGTTGTTGAGAATAGTTTTAGCTATCCTGGGTTTTTTATTATTCCAGATGAATTTGAAAATTGCTCTTTCTAACTCTATGAAGAATTGAGTTGGGATTTTGATTCGTATTGCGTTGAATCTGTATATTGCTTTTGGCAAAATGGCCATTTTAACTATTTTAATCCTGCTGGTGGATTCCATATTTTGACTACTATAAACACTTGCTGCAGTAAACAGAAATGGCTACTATTGCAGTGAATATGGAGTGCAGATATCTCTGTTATATTGATTTTGTTTCCTTTGTAAGGACAGCCAGTAGTGGGATGACTGGGTTACAGGCTTCCTCTGTCTCTGTGTCTTCATGTCTCTGTTTCTTTCTGTCTCTGTGTCTCTGTCTGTTTCTCTGTCTCTGTCTCTCTGTCTCCCTCTCTATGTCTGTCTCTGTCTCTCTCTTTCTCTCTCATTGTGTATCCCTGACCTAGAACTCATTATGTAGACCAGGCTCCCCTACCTTTGTGTCTTAGCTGCTTGGACTCACTACAGCCGGCCAAGTAGTTCTATTTTTCAGATCTCGGGAAGGGGGGGAACCTCCAAGCTGTTTTCCATACTGCTGCAGCAGTTTTCATCCTCACAGAGTGCTCAAGGGTTCCCTCTCCTCCACAGCCTTGCCAATACTTTTTACTGGTCTTTCGATAATGGGCATTCTGCAGGCGTGAGATCTCACCTCACTGCTGTCTTAATTTGCATTGTCCTATGACCTGTGAGCATTATTCAAATACTTGTTGGATGTTTGCATATATTTTTTGAAGATCTGTTCCTGTTTTGAGCTGTTTATTTTTCTACTATTGAGTTTCTTATATATGTTGGGTCTTAACTGATCAGGTATATGATTCCTAAGGACTTTTCTCTTCTTCCATAATTTATCTCCTCGTTTTGTTGATTGTTTCCTTTGCTGTGTATTCCTTTGTAGGTGGATAGTTTTCCTAATACCATTGGCTGGGGAGCCTGTTATATGATATTGGTACCTTTTTTGACTATCAGTTGTCTATAAATGTGTAAATTTACTTCTGCTACCGCCCCACCCCCAACTCCGTTCTCTGGCCGAGATGGAACTCACAGCTTTCCATATGCTGAGTGATTGTTTTGCCACAGAGCTCTATTTTAATCCTTTATCTTCTATTCTTTTTTTTTTTTTAATTGTTGGCTTGGAATTTTACGGCTATGGGTGTTTTGCTTTGTAAATGTGTGTGCACCACACACAAGCCTAGTGCCTGCAGAGGTCAGGAGAGGGCATCGGGGCTTGGAGTTCCAGGCAGTTGGGATCTACCGTGAAGGTACTGGGAATGGAGTCTGGCTACTCTGGAACAACAGCCTGTGCCCTAACCCCTAGCCATCTCTGCAGCCCCTATATTCTTCTATCTTCTCTATTCTTAACCCAAATATAAACCATTAGAATTAATATATGAGATCAGTAAAGTCAAGGGACACAAAATCTATGTATAAAATTCAGAATGCATATTAAGCCCAACTGTAAGTAGAGAAATTGGAGTTCTACGTGAGGTCATCCAGCCAGTGGCTTTGAACCCAATGTGTGATGTCCTAGACTTGCATTTTTCTCTACCAACTGGGCATTGTCAACTTGAATGTTTTCAAGTCTTGGGAGACAGTTTGTTCTTAGAACTCACTAGCCTTGCTGGCAGTGTTTGGGTGAGCTGCCCCCTACACCCCTTAAATAAATAAGTAACTGACACTCCTCATTCCTGGTTAAGACAAACAAGTTACCCAGGAGGGAAGCAGCTCTATGCAAATCTTTGCCTGTAATTGAGAGTGGAGTGCTAGGCCTTGTCCCTGTCACATGGGCTCCTGTTCCATTTGTTTTTCCAGCTCCTGTCTCCAGGACCTCTCATGCAAATTGTGTAAACAAGGCCCCTCTTGGCAATTCACCCACATTCCTTAGGTTTCCTGGTTACTTCACCAAGTCCTCATCAGTGGTAGTTATACCAGGGAGGGAGAGGTGGATTTACCTGGAAATTAGTGGGACTCAGGGGTTCTGGTGTCCTAGCCCCTGCAATGGGGTTTCTATATGAGCTCTTTTAGTAAAGGTGGCAAAGTAAAATTAAAATATTTTAATTGTGGTTGCTTAGGATCACTTTTCTCTTCCTCTTCTCTTTGATATGTCCCCTCAGGAATTGGGGGTAAGTGAATGGCTACAGGTACCTACCTACCTGTAGGTATCAATAAAGGAAAGCCATGTTGTGCGTTTAACGGACATCTTTCTGTGGTCCAGATCTGCACTGTAGAGACTATTGCTGGCTATCCAGAGTAGGAATGAATATCAGGGGTTCCATGAGAAAACTAAAAGAAGATATTTGTAGTCCTTCTCTGGCCTTTAAAACCCGTTACATATGTGTATACATTCACATGACACACTTCAAAAAAGCGGGTAAAATACAGAAATTAATTTTTTCCTTTGACAAGGTCTCTTGATGTTACCTGGGTTGGCTTGAGACTCCCTGTATAACGTTGGCTTGGAATTATACATCCTCCTACCTCATCTTCCTCCAGAATTCTGGGGTTATAAGTACACCCCACGATGCCCTGCTAAAATAAACTTATTATTTTATTTTTTTAAACACAGGGTTTCTTTGTGTAGCCCTGTGATATGATTTTTAAAACTCGGTATGATGAGGTGGGCCCCTGCTGAAGCATCCCCCTGAGGTATCAGCCGTACACAAGCCTAGCATAAAAGGAAGTTTACTCCATTGTGTAAATAGACCACATTTTCTGCATCCATTCTTCCATGGTAGGACGTATGGGTTTTTTCCAGCTTCTGGCTATTACAAATAAGGCTGCTATAAACATAGTGGAGCACATGTTCTTACTACATGTTGGAGCATCTTCTGGGTATATGCCCAGGAGTGGTATAGCTGGGTCCTCAGATAGGTCGATTTCCTATTTTCTGAGGAACTGCCAGACTGATTTCCAGAGTGATTGTACCAGTTTGCATTCCCACCAGCAATGGAGAAGTGTTCCTCTTTCTCAACATCCTTGCCAGCATCTTCTGTCACATGAATTTTTGATCTTAGCCATTCTGATTGGTATAAGGTGGAATCTTAGGGTTGTTTTGATTTGCATTTCCCTGATGACTAAGGACTTTGAACATTTCAAGTGCTTCTCCGCCCTTTGACATTCCTCTGTTGTGAATTGTCTGTTTTGCTCTGTTCCCATTTTTTAATTAGGCTATTTTTTTTTTTTTTGAGGCTAGCTTCTTGAGTTCTTTATATATTTTGGATATTAGCCCTCTATCGAAAGTGGAGTTAGTGAAGATTTTTTTCCCCATTCTTTAGGTTGCTATTTTGTTCTTGTGACTGTGTCTTTGCCTTACAGAAGCTTTTCAGTTTCATGAAGTCCTATTTATTAATTGTTGATCTTGGAGCCTGAGCCATTGGAGTTTTGTTTGTTTAGGAAACTTCCCCCTGTGCCAGCTAATAAGAACAAGGGCATCATGCTCTTTGCAGGCAAATGGATGGAACTAGAAAATATCATTCTGAGTGAGGTAACCCAGACCCAAAAGGACATGTGCCTCAGGGTGTTCTCCTTGTATGATCCTAAGGCACCTTGGCTAAATGCCTCAGTTAACACTCGCTGGCTACTCATTAGCAAAGGAGCGTCTCTTCCTGGTCCTGTAACTGTATGTGGTAGGCAGCAGATCAATGCTGCTTTGAATGTGCATTTAATAGATCCAACCTCCCTCATGCAGTTGTTCTTTCTTCCTCTTCCTTCAACTGGCCCCACTGCTCAGCTTGCTCCTTTTCCCTCCCTCCCTCCTTCCCTCTCCCTCTTCCTCCCTCCCTCCTTCCTTCTCTCTCTTCTTCCCTCCCACCCTCCTTCCCTCTCTTCCTCCTTCCCTCCCTTCTTCCTTTCCTCCCTCCCTCCCTCTCTCCCTCCCTCCCTCCCTCCTCCTTTCCTCCTTTCTTTCCTTCTTTCTTTCTGCTTTTCCTTTCTCCTCCTGGTGCTGGGTTTCAAACCCAGAGCCTTTCACATGCTAGGCAAGTGCTCTAACTCTGACCTGCACTCCCCATAACTACTCTTCTTTTGAATCTTCTCTAAAGTCCACTTCCCCCCCCCCCCCCCGGGGCAAATGATGTAGAGAACAAACATTGTTCATTCCTGTACACAGAGCCTTGTTGATTTGCAACAAAACCAAGTGGAGTTCGTGAAGGTCAGGTTAGTTAAGTGGAACAGAGATGGCTCCTGTCCTGTTCTGCATCCTTTGACGACTAGTGAGGAAACAGGAGTCACACAGTAAGCTATCATTTTCAATCCAGATGCAGGGCTAGGGTCAGCATGAGATGTTGTGAAGTAAAATGTGGGTTAATTCTGACATGGTGTCTGGCATTCTCTCTGTCACTCCAGTAGGTGTTCCCATGGTCACTCGGATCTGTAGCTGTTACAGTGCCTAGCTTTGCTTAGAAACAAAGACAAAAACAAACAAACAAACAAACAGCAAACAAACAAATGGACAAAACCACTAAGAATTTAATGAGCTGCATTCCTCCCATGCCAAGGCCCTGTCAACACAATGCTAAACATTGTGGCAGTTTTTGACTGAATTGAGTTAACTGCCTGCCTGTTTTGAAGTGCTGACAGGGCAGCTCCGAGGGAGAGCCATAGGTGAGAAAGGGAGAGAGAAAACCAAGAAAAGGAAGAGGAGGGAAGCCAGTGGCCAGTGGGCGCACCTGCTCAAGGGCTGTCCTGTGAGGCAGATGGGGAAATGAGTCGCGCGAGACTCCAGGACACACAAAGGTAAGGAGACTCCAGCAAGCAGAACAAATCTAGTTCTGCCTCAGCTCTTTCCCCAAAGCCTCTCGGATGAAAGAAGTAGGCAAGAGAGGGTTTCGTGCTGCCTGGGAAATCGCAGGGGGAGTGTGGTTTAATATTCTTAGCCTTCAGCCATTGTGATTCTCTCTCTCTCTCTCTCTCTCTCTCTCTCTCTCTCCCTCACTCCTTCCTTTTGACCTCAGAGGATGAGTAGGGACTGGACTGACCAGGTCTTGGGGCTCATAAATGCTCTGGGGTTGCTGTGAGGATGACTGGGCTGAAGATTGCACCAATCAACCGGGAAATATTTGTATATCAGTTCATATTTCAATATGTTTTGTTTAAAAAGCCCCTTTAAGGTTTATGTGTTTTATTATTTTATGTGTATGAGGGTTTTGCTCACTTGCACACATGTGAACCGTGTGTGTGTCTGGTACCTGTGGAGGACAGAGGAAGGGTTCAGATCCCCTGGCATTGGAGTTACAGATGGCTGCGAGCCACAGTGTGAGTGCTAGGAATCGAACCTGGGTCCTCTGAAAAGTGACAAGTGTCTTTAACTACTGAGCTAATTCTCCACCCTTCTTCAGTGCATTTTCTTAACGATTAAAAAAGAATTTTATATTATTGGCACATAGCATGTACAAGTTGCTGCATAGGTATGCTATGTACTATATAAAATGTGTGTGAGACACATAAAATGTGTTAGATATGCAAGATAGTATTATCTAAGATGTACAGAGATATTACTCCATACATTTTATATGTATGATATGGTGCAAATTATATCATATATGGTAATAGATGTACAACATACGGTTCACACAGATTATTATAATACACATAGAGAATGAGAGGAAACTAATTTTAAACTCTGAAATGCATTTGCTAGTGTGGCAGCTATCTCTGCTTTTACTTAGGTATACAAATGTCTCTGTGATTCACTGACTTAGATTGCTTTAGATATATACCTAGGAGATATATATATATATATATATATATATATATATATATGTTAGGTCATATGGTAAATCATTGTTTTAGTTTTTGAGGGACCTCATCCTCAACCCAAGTTTACACTCCCTTAGCAGTGTGAAAGGACGATGTAAAATCCTCCCCAGCATTTGCTGTTTGCTAGAGAAAAGGGTTTTGACCACACACATTCATTAGCTCTGCAAAACAGAGCTATGGTTACTCTCTTTCCAGACTTTCCTTCCCTATGTGGCATTGATTGGTGTGATCAAATCATTTCATGTAGATGTCAACTTGAGGCTTCATCTAGTGCCTCTTCCTCTTCCTGGTCTTTTGTTCCTCATGTGGCTCCTGTCTAGAAGAACCTGACTATAAATATAGAGCAGTTGTGTGTGTATATGTGCATACATGCATGTGTGTGTGTATGTGTGTGTGTGTGCTATGTATGTGTATGTGCACACATGGATACAGGTGCCACAATATTCTGTTGTATTTTTAAATATTCAGAGGACATGCATGAAGTAGTGAGTACAACCCAGCTAAAAGTTAACCCCAGATGGCTAGAATAGCTATATATGTCAAGCTAAGGATTTTCAAGGCTTACAGTAACTAACACGTAACTTGTATGTTTATAAACATTACGATGTTGGGAAATAATACAGCCACATGTCAAGAATAGAATGTGACATCTTAACGTTTGTTCTTCCTCTCTGTGTGTCTCAGGAGTCCAATTATTGAAACTTAAGAATGCAGCATTTTTAGCGCATGATGACAGAACTCATGGGAATAATTAATATCACGAATTTTAATCTATTTACGGGTTTTACAAGACATATAGAGCAAAAGAGAGAAGCAGCTTGACAGATACATTCACTTATGTGCCTTCACTTTGAAATTCCGTTTTTGAGAATGTTTGTTCCCATTTTAAAAAACATCTGACATGCCATGAGACCTCATGCTAATTTTATCTTCTTGGTATAATGAGCGAAATGTTGTCAAAGCTATTAGACATGTATGCAGTCGGCAAAAGAACCTGGTTTATTAGGTTATTTTTCATATCAGCTACAGGAAGCCTGCCTCACATGATCTGGAGAGGATCTTGGCTTATATCTGGAAGTATGCTGGCTGTTAAGGGTCAGCTAAGCACACAGCTCTGCCTTTGTCTGCGGACTTTCTGTTAGCTATTTGTTTGTTCTAAAGTTTTCATTTTGGTCTAATTCTCAAGATGTCATGGAGACAAAGAGGCATAGCGCCTGTCACATCATATCCATAGGCTTGGAGGACAGAGAAAGAAGGGCGATCTTTGGTCTGTGTTCTTACAAATCAAAGGAAAAAAAAAGAGGAAGAAATGAAACAACAGAAAGCTTAGAGAGACTGCAGCTTGCAGTCTAGGCTGGAGGTGTGTGTGGTAGAACACGCCTGTAATCCTAGCACTCAGACAGACAGTGGGCTTGTGAGCTGAAGGCCAACCTGGGTGATATAGTGAGATCAGTTCCCATAAAAACAAAACAAAGTAGCCTGGGTTGGGCAGGGCAACCAGGAGGGTATGGGGGTGCAGACTAAGCTCTTAACACCTTTCTCTTTCTTTGCTCTGTATGGGGAGGCCTTGGTTCTCATATGATCATGGCCTGCAATTGGCTCATAGACCTCCAGAGCATGCCCACAGTTCAGAGAAACATCAAGCCCACTCACTTGTAACAGGAGGGAAATGGAATGTCCCAGAAGCCATCACCAGCAGATGTCTGCGTGTGCGCTTTGACAAGTATTGGGTCATTTGGCTACAGAGGCATACGTTTCCCATTGTCCGCTTAAGGCCCATTTTCTCTTTGTCCTTGTCAGTAGAAGGTTGACATTCTTTAGACAGGCAACAGATTCATTAAAATACTTGTCTCAAGAGCTGGGGAGGGGTTAAGGGTGCCTGCTGTTCTTGCAGAAGACTAGAGTTCAGTGGCCAGCACTAGTCAGGTAGTTCACAACCACCTTTAACTCCAGCTCCAAGGGATTCAATGTCCTCTTCTGGCCTCTATAGGCACCCATACTCATAAGTGCACATACACGTAAGTAAACATAGAATTAATAAATTCTCACTCCTCTCCAGGCTAAATTTTCCATATTCAGCAAACACTTAGATATCCCTTTGTGTGAATATCATCATTGTTGTTGATCTGAAAGGTCAGATTCAGTTCAAGTCCTACATTTTATCTGACATCCTCCCTTCAGACTTCCCTAAAGGCTTGTATGGCCCTGAAAGATGTAATATAGGGCGTAGGAGAAAAGATGCTTAAAGAATGGACCATTTTGCTGGGCGGTTGTGGCGCACACCTGTAATCCCATCACTCTGGGAGGCAGAGGCAGGCGGATTTCTGAGTTCGAGGCCAGCCTGGTCTACAGAGTGAGTTCTAGGACAGCCAGGGCGACACAGAGAAACCCTATCTCGGAAAAAAAACCAAATCCAAAAAAAAACCCCAAAACCAAACAAACAAAAAAAGAATGGACCATTTTTCTGCCAGATGTATTCCTTTTTGTTCTCTGTCCATTTGTTACTGGCCCAGGGATAGACTGCCTGTGGCTGAATGAATCATTTTACAAGAAGAAGTTTACTCAGGAGCTAGCCCAGTGTGCAGGGAGACAGGAGAGCCAATTGCAAATCTTCTTCCCTTGAGGATCGGGTCTTCGGGTACTTACTGGTCAAAGACAAGCTAGGAAAGGTGAATTACTGAGCTGTCCACACCCGTGCAGCCAAACTCTCGGGCTGTTCCTATAACCTGCTTCTGGAAATCAGTCTGGCGGTTCCTCAGAAAACTGGGCACACTTCCCGAGGACCCTGCTATACCACTCCTGGCCATATACCCAGAGGATTCCCCAGCATATAATAAGGATACATGCTCCACTATGTTCATAGCAGCCCTATTTATAATAGCCAGAAGCTGGAAAGAACCCAGATGTCCCTCGACGGAGGAATGGATACAAAAAATGTGATATATTTACACAATGAAGTACTATTCAGCCATTAGAAACAATGAATTCATGAAATTCTTAGACAAATGGATGGAGCTGTACAACATCATCCTAAGTGAGGTAACCCCGTCTCAAAAGAACACTTATAGTATGCACTCACTGATAAGCAGATATTAGCCTAGAAGCTTGGACTACCCAAGACACAATCCACATATCAAATGATGCCCAAGAAGAAGGAAGGAGTGGCCCCTGGTTCTGGAAAGGCTCAGTGCAGCAGTGTAGGGCAATACCAGAACAGGGAAGTGGGAAGGGGTGGATGGGGGAACAGGAGGAGGGAAGAGGGCTTATGGGACTTTCGGGGAGGGGGGAGCCAGGAGAGGGGAAATCATTTGAAATGTAAATAAAGAATAAATCAAATTTAAAAAAAAGGAAATTGCAGTATCAGCTTCTACCAAATCAAAGGTCTGTGGTTTCCATTGGTTAGTGTGACCTCCCACTTCCTGATATAACGACCTACACAATGGCTAGCATCAGCAGTGGGCCAGAAGGATCATCTAGAGCCTACGTGAGCTTTGGAGTTGGTGATGAAAGTAACTTATTACCAACCACCATTAGCCATCGTGAAGCCATTTGCAAAACTTCTCCCTTTTGGCTAAACAATCACCCCAAAAACTCAAGTCAATGGATTCCCCAGAACTAAAGTAACTTGTTTTTCTAGCATCTTGCCCTTTTTTGGTCTTATCTGCCCCAGCGGTGGCCACCACAGGGGTTATTTATCTGCAGGCTGGCACCACTATTTAATCCACCACTGGCATTCTGTCCTCAGATCACCCTAGCAGGTCAAAAAAGAGACTTTCTTAGTTGGTCCCCACCTACTTCCTGTTTTTCTGTTTTACAGACTATCTCAGCATATTAGCAGACAGCAGGCTCTAGTTCTTAGGCTAGAGGTCTGTGGGTTTTTCTCCTGAATAAAAGCCTGTATTGTCATCTGCCTTTTCTCCCTGTAGGCCTTCAAGGGAAGCAGGAGCCCCCTCCATGCTCTATTCCCTCGGGTTTCGCTTAGCAGACTGGAGCTATCTTGAAACTGAGAGGCGTGCATCCTGCTTTAAGGACTGAGGAGAAGGGGAGAGGAGGCTGGGTCCCACGGCCAGCCCTGCATGTCTGCTCCCAGATTCTTAATTGTGTAAAGACAAGCAGACTAATGGAAATCCGCATGGTTAAGTCACTACAATTCCCCGTAGGTTACATGTGTTGACAGGCGAAGCTCCCCTTTGCTGAACAATGGATGCTTGTTCAACTTTCTTTTACTGCTTTCTTTTATTTTTCCTTTTAATCCATCTTCCCTTCCTTTTGTACTCCCCAAACCCCCTTTCCCTTGGACAGGATTTCTCTGTATATCCCTGGCTGTCCTGGAACTCACTCTATAGACCAAGCTGGCCTGGAACTCAGAGATCCACCTGCCTCTGTCTGTCTTCTGAGTGCTAGGATTAAAGTTGTGTGCCACCACCGCCCAGCCTCTCCTTCCACTGCGTTTGGGGACAGAGTCTCATGTGGCTCAGGCTGGCTTTGAACGCCCAGGCTCGAGGATGGCCGTGACTTTACCTTCTTGCTTCAGTCTTGTTCTGTTTTCTGCTTGGTCCTGGGCTGGGTCATCCTGCAAGTGCGTGGGGCCTCTGCCTGAGCTCAGACTCATCAAGGGGAATGGAAGGAACTATGTAACTTCCAGGCTGGCTGCTTGCTGCACCTGCCCTTCCCACCTGCAGTAAGAACCAGGGGCCCTGGGAAGTGGTGGGGATCCCAGGGGAGAGCAGCCTGGGCCCCTGATCCCCGGAAATATACCCCTATCTGATCACACTGCAGTATGAACAGGAGGCAGCTTTCCTGCCACAGAAACCCATGATGGTCTCCACGGGGTCAGCTGTGTCAATATTGTCTGTCCTAACAGAGGCGGTCCAGGACTCTAAGCAGTAATCTGAGATCCACACCCACAGACTCCCAGGTCTTCTGCTCACTCCTTAATCAATGGAATGTGCTGATTGGCTTAAATAAACTGGCAAATTCTTGGAGCTGGGGGTGAAGCCAACTTTCCCGGAGGCAGATGAGTCCCAGAAGGAAGAAATGACACACTCAGTCTAGTGATTAGATTATCGGTTAATATACTGAATATTTACAAAGGCAGAGGACGTACAGGGAATCCATGATAGAGGCGATGCCCCGTGGCCATGGCCAGCAGGTCGTTCTCACTGGGTCTGGACATTGGAATCATTTACAGAACCCAGAGACAGATGTGTGGTAGATGATGGTCTGAGGCAAGAGTTTTTTCCTTTAGTCCTAGATCTTAAATTGCAAGATGTAATCAGCCTTTGAGGAATGCGGTAGAGAAGAGCAGTCCTGGTGTGTGTGGTCCTGCTCCCAGCCACTGCCTTTCTGTGTCCTGAGCAAAGAACTCAGTGCCCTAATTACTCAGTGACTAGCTAGCTGCATCGATTTTCCAGCAGAACGGAACCCCAGTCAGGATCATGACAATGTTTAGGCACTGATGAAGTTGCCTAGATTGCCTCTAAGACACACTCCATGCCGGCAAGCCCTCAGTAGAACATTCTCCTGGTGCTGTCCCTTGTGCCTTCTTAACACTAGAAGTGCTATAAACTGACTTTACATCTACAATTCCAACCTGCTCTGTCAGGGGGACATTTTAGAAAACATGTGTGTGTGTGTGTGTGTGTGTGTAGAGAATGAGAATGTGTGTGCGTGTGCAGGTACACATGCATAATGCATATGTGTGCATTTCCATGTGGACACCTGCAGTATCTATGTCAGGTGTTTCCTTAAGATTGCTCTCTGTTTTATTGACACAGGGTCTCTTACTGAACCTGGAGCTCACCAGTGAGACAAGGTTGGCTGGACGGTGAACTCCAGAGGTCCTTTTGTATCTCCCATGCCCAGAATTTGGGATTACCCTGTACTGCCACACCCAGATTTTATGCGGGTCTGAACTCAGGGCCCAGGCTTGGATGGCAAGCAGTTTACTGTCTGAACCATCTCCCCAGCCCTTGCCATGCTCTTTGGGTGAATCGGGTTCAGCAGCAAGGGAAGACCCGCCCTTGTCTTTCTTCTGTGGTGTGACTGCCCCCAGGGGATCCCTATTGTCCAGACCCAACTGGAAACTGAAGGCCACAAGAGCTCATGATGCAGTCCATGAAGGTCAGGAAAATGGAAAGAATAGAGGAGTGTGCAAGGAGTCCATACCCACAGCAAAGCCACCGTTTTCCAGGTGATGGGCGTGATCAAGAGGGGAGGGCGCACTGTATCGTTTCTGCCTGAGTAGTCTCTACTCTGGCTAACTACATGACTGTAGCTAGCAAATCTATTGATTATGTGAAAGGCACATAGCAGGAATGATTTAACCAACACAATAAATTTCAAATTCTGTAGGATGTTGAATTACTTATTTATTAAAGCATTGCCGGGACAATGGAACTCAATTTAGCAGTATTTGGAACACTCTCTTGCTCTAATTCTGTTGGAGAGCCTTACCTTTTATGTCTCTTTTCAGTTTGAAGACTTTCTTCTCTTAGCAATTATAATATTTGTAAAATTCACTTTCTTATTAATATTCTTATATACACAGACTGCTGTTTCATTGGGCCAGGCTTTTTGATCTCTTGTAATTGGTTTTATTCCAAAGCAAGTTTGACGCAGGAGATTGTTGTGTGATGTACTTTTAGTCCTGAATGGATTCCCCTGTTGATTCACAGTTGCTGGCTAATTGTTCAGGCATGATGCTCATAGTATTTCTGTGTTGCTGATATTAATCACAGCAGACCCAGAAATGGATTGTGGGAGTGTGTGCTAAATTGTCCTGAGGATCTCTGCAGATTTTCTTCAGTGAATGCTTTCCTTAACCAGATGTTCATAAAATTTTAGTGATGACCATATTTTTTTTAACTCCCAGAATATCTTTGTAAGAGAAGTAAAGCAGGTATTATTTTCATAACTAATGCTTATTATTGAACTATCATAAATGTTATAAACAAAAGGTGAAAATGAGGATTATTTATATTAGGCTCCCCAACTACAACTTCTGGTAATTTATTAACACATATTCTTTTAGAGTTTTAAGACTTACACATTCTTTTACTTTATTTTTCTATTTTCTTTTTTTTAAGTTGGTGTTTTACTATGTAGCTCAGGCTGAATTTGAATTCAAAATTTTTCTGTCTCAGTCTCCAAAGTACTAGGATGAAAGGTGTGAGCTAGCTTTTTATTTATTTCATAATTGTGTGTGTATTTATATATATTATTTTATATATAAATATTATTTTATATATATATATGCAAATGTGTGTATATGTTTGTCTGAACACATGCATGCACATGTGGAGACTAGAGTACAACCTTGGGTCTGGAAGCATTGTCCCCTTAATGGGGAATATTTAAAATCTGTTTTATATGAATAGGTAAAGACTTTAGAAGCTTCTATACTAATAGGTCTCTATATGGCACTGTCAAAGTTCTTTAGTCTTAATTATTCATTCCCATATGCCTACCCCAAACTCATCAGCCTGCAGAGACTATGGAGTTCTTATGCCAAAATGAATATCAGTGTCATGCTCTCTCCCTGCAAGGCTCTGGAGGTGCAAAGATCACAAGAGTAGCAATCTATAGAGAAAGAGTATATTAAAAAAAAAAAAACTCACAGCAGCATTGGAAGTATGTACAAAATTAAGTCTCTGCAAGTTCCAGGCGGGATGGGAGGGGCTCGTGAAGTCCCACCTCTATCTGAGGAACTGTTGGCAGTTGGTGGCTCCTGGGGGAGGAACAGGCAGCTTTCTTCAGGAATGTGGTCCGAGCAAGCTGCTATGCCCCGGTAGATAGACTTACACCCATGCATGTCTGGTCCAGACCGTGCTAGGTAGACTCAATAAATTTAAAAAGAAAAACAAAACAAAAGGAAAAACTACATGAACTTGGGAGGGAAAATGGAAGTGGATTGACTTGATAAAAATATATTATGTGTATGCATGAAATTCTTAAACAATAGAAGTCTGAAAAAAGAAGTGTATGTAGAAAAAATATCTTGTATCTGTATGGATGTGGTGCTATGCCCAAGTTGCAGGTACCCAAAGACCACCAAGGAGCTAATTCTGATGCAAAACACATAGGAGTTATTATTTTGAGCTCTTGAGCAAGGTCTCTTAGACTCTCATTGCAGTCGCAGTGGGTCGGAGTGAGAGCCCCAAGTCTAGGGGTTCAGGCTTATTTTTTTATTGTGATTACAACAAATTTAGAGAATTTTCATACAGGAAATTTAATGAGAAATTTTAGCAAGTTAATATTTTAAAAACTGCATTTCTGACGTAATCCACAGGACCTGAACACAGGGACAAAACCACCTAATGAACAGGATGACTAAGTTATTTAAACTCTACAGGATGTCTTAAGTTGCTGGAGAGATGGTTCAGTGGTTAAGAGCACTGACTGCTCTTCCAAAGGTCCTGACTTCAAATCCCAGCAGCCACATGGTGGCTCACAACCATCCATAATGAAATCAGATGCCTCTTCTGGTGTGTCTGAAGACAGCTATGGTGTACTTACATATGTGCCTTGATCCTGCTGTTGCTCCTGACTGGCTGTTGCTAAGGGGAGGGGTTGGGTTGCCATAGGATGCTTGCTCAGGAGGACTCTTAAGATTTTCTTCCTGGAACTGGAGTTTAGCCCTGGTCTTGCACAAAATGGAGTTTCTTCAAAAATGGAGTTGGTTGGATTTTACAGTGGCACCTGTCAATAATAAATCTTTGGCCTATAGCTTAAGCAAGAAATAGGAGGTGAGACATCTGGGAGCCAGAAAGGATTCTGGGATAGCGTCAGGTGAAGATTCACCACAGAAGATGTGATGATTACAGGCTCATGGTGCTTGAGTACAGGTAGCCTGCTGCAAGGAAGAATGTAGATTAGAATAGATGAGTTATTTGAAGTTATGATCTAGTCAGACAAGAGCCTAGCTATATGGCCAAGACTTTTGTAACTATGTTTTGAGTCTGAGTGCTATTTTGGGGAACATGGGGCTGGGAGGAAGAACCAATTAACTTCTATAAATGGTGCCCAATATGGGGCACAAAGTCACTATCCTGAGATTAAAAGTCTCATGCTCTAGGTGGCAGAGGACGGCCTTGTTGGATATCAGGCCTTTGGGCCTGAGGGGGTACGATGACCCAGTGTAGCGGAATGCCAGGGCTGGAAGGTGGGAGTGGGTGGGTGGGTGGAGGAGCACCCTCATAGAGGCAGAGGGAGCAGGGATGGGATGGGGGTGTCCAGAGGGGAAACCTGGAAAGGGGGTAACATTTGAAATATAAATAAATATCCAATAAAAGAAAAAAAAAGTCTCATGTTCCACCGACTGAGCTAGCCAGGCAGACTTGGATTTGCTCTGTAGAGCAGGTTGGCCTCAAACTCACAAGAAACCCATTTGTTTCTGTCTTTGCCTCCCACGTATGGAGATCAAAGGCATGAATTTATTTATTTAGTATCTATATACCCTTGAAAATATTTATATCAATTTTTATCTCTTTCTCCCTTCTTTGGACTATCTATGTGGATTTATTTATCCTTCTGTGTTATCTCTTGATTTACTATCGTTCTCTGTATTAAACTCCTTTCCATCTTAGCGCCCAAGCATATTCTCAAGCATATTATATTTGTTCAGAGCTCTTGCCCTGGGTTCTGTATCATGTGCTAGGTGGAGACATTATCAGAGCGATTGGCTAGTCAGAGCAGTGTGACACCCCCATTTTACATCAGTTCTCAATAACTCTTGACTTTGGGAGGCGTGTAGGGCATTCCTGCTGGACTTTACTCCACAACAGGGCAGTCAGAGTCCCTGTGATTAAGTTGCTGCCTGCCCTGAGTATCCAACGCTGCACTTCCACTGCAGAGCAGAGCAGTGCTTGGAAGAGCTCAGGCTGCTGTTTAAGCCTCCCTCTGTAGCTCATGGGCTCAGCCACCTGCCCTGCAGTCAGCTCAGGGACACAGCTGTATCATAGCTCGTGCTCTGACCCCTTGGAATCATACATGACAAACTAGCATGCCTTCTAACATACAAGGCATGGGGGGGGGGGACTAACGTGGCTGAGGAACCATTCCTCCCTGCCTGTCTAGCTGCCATCATGGCTTCTGGCTTTTATCCAAGAATCTAAAATCTCAATTTGGGGTATAAATGAATTCTTGTCCCACGTCAGTTTACCAAAATGTTGTGGCAAATATTATTTGGGTTTTTTTTTTTTTTAACCTGCCTCAGATAATTTAACTCCCAAATAAAAGACATAAAAAGTTTATATTTACAGTAAGCCTTAAAGCACTAGATCAGGGCCGAAACCAAATCTCTATGCTGTTTTGCTCCCCTCTCAATAACCCTGAGATATAGCCTGCCACGTTCCTTCTGGGTTGCTCTGACTCCGACTGGCCGGCCCTCAGAGCCGTGCTCTCACTAGCCACCTACCCCAGGGCGTCTTCTTCCTTCTTCTACATCCTTTCTTCTCACTGTGCAGTTAATTTACATACTTCCCTGATTTTTTAATTTGTTTTGAATTAATTAACTCATTAATTATTTTTCTACTTTATGTATATGAGGGTTCTACCGGCGTACATATATGTGCGTAGCATGCGTGTAGAGACTATAGAGGCCAGAATGGGTCATAAGATCTTGAAGTTACAGAGGGTTGTTAGCTGCAGAGAACTCAACAGGGTCCTCTACAAGAGCAACAAGTGCTCCAGATGACTGAACCATCTCTTTAGTCTGGTTCTGATTTCTATGTATTTACCTGCCTGCCTGTTTGTCTGCAGTAATAATGCCAAAGAGAAAAAGAGTACTGTACATTTATCTAACATACTTACTCAGTTTTGTCCTCTATTGGGACATTAGCTTGAAACAGAACTGCTAGGTAACATGATAAAATGCTTAACTTTTTTCCAAATATATTTTAAGCACCTATGGAAATCTTATTTTCAAAAAAAAAAAAAAAGGTCTCCTTTCAGGGTCATCTACTGATTTGTGTTGATTCAAGTAAACATCTTTGTGGCTGCAGTTTGGACTCTGAAGAAACAAGTCACACAGATGAAAGCTCCTCTTACTTGGATGGTATGCTGAATGTTCTTACCTACGCGTGCAACAACTGACTCTGGCTACACCAGAAGATTAATTGCCGGATCATGAAAGGCAGTCTGTGATCTGGTTGAGCTAGGATTTAATCCACGAGGGGTCAGAAGGTCTGTTTGCCCATGCTCCCAGACACTAGGCACCTGACACCACACAACCTCATAATCCTGTGGCCTTCAGTCACGTTGGGCAATGCCCCAAGCCCCTGGTATTCTGGCTGGACTCCAACCCAACAGTTACCTGGCTACAGCCAGGTATGCCCCGCCTCAGTTACCTGGTAATAGCCATGCAGTCTGACACACTGTAAAAGGGGCTTCTTGGCCCCTCCTCTCTCTTGTTCTCTTACTCTCTCCCTTGCCTCTTGCTGCCTTGCCCCCCTTCTCTCCTCATTCCCTCCCCTCCCCCGACGTGGCCATGACTGGCTTCTACCTCTCTGCCTCCTCTCTCTCACTCTACTCTAAAGCACTAAAACCAATAGATTGCCTCCCAGCATTTCCAGCCGCCAGACTGGACCAAGGACTCACCCTCTCAGGAACTCGCCCTCAGGAGAACCTCCCTGCACGCCCTCCCCTGCCCCCTTTCCCCTTTGGCCCTGAGCCTGACCGAGCTGTCCTCGAGACCTGTTCTCAGCATTTCTGAGGTATCCAGTGATGTCCTGCGATGCCTGAGAGCTAGAGAACCTGTTTGTTGCCTCTGGCCTCTGAGGCTTAGAGGCCCTGAGACTGCACCCTTTCCTCACCCCAACCCCACCCCAGGCAGGGTCCAAAGACCTCTCACCGTCCAATGTCCATCTTGTGGTGGCCCGTGAAGTCAAGTGGGGTCGTGCAACAATTTACCCTGCCAGAGCTGGTGAGTTCTGGCGAGACTCGGGTTTTTTCCCCTTCCCCCTTCCCCACTGCTGCCACAAGCCACCAAGGCGCCCTACAATTAACTGATGTGATCTGTGCTCTTTAAAGGCTGGGATTCCATGTAGGGTCAGGTGATCAGGAGAAAGGAAGGAAACAAGGCAAGGACGGGCTAGTGAACCTCTGCATTCTGCTGCTGGCTCTAAATGTTGCTCTTGCATGCGGGCTTGTTTTACAGACCTGGACACTCATGGTGTCTCCATCAACTGTAGTTTCTGAAGGTCCTCAAGGTTGTCCTGAGCTGTCCACATTGCATACAGCCCAACACAAGTGAGGTAGGCTGGGTATCAGGCACTGATAATGCCTTTAGGACAAGGGGTTGGCCAGTGTGGTTTATCAGCTGAGGCTGCTCTGTCAGATGCCCGGGATGGTGGCTCAACCATCAGGGATTTTTTTCCCACTACCTTGGTTAGGAGTACAAGGTTGAGGTTCTGGATGGTTTGGTTTCAGGGCAGAGGGCTGTGTTCCTGGCTTTGGCTAACACGTTTTGGAGGGACATGAATGGTTATGCTATAACATAATTGAATAGTCTGAATTTCTCACATTTCAGTGGGGGTTACTCTGAGGCATGTTGTAACCTGTCTGCCACAGCTCTCGCTAGGTGTTCTCAGGGATCACATGTTCATAAAGATTTGTAATTGTTCCTTAGCTTCCCCACCAGTAAGTAAACAACTGGCTTTCAAAGCATCTATCTCAAGGTTGGCTTCTGCAGGATTTGAGTTGAAGGTTTTAGTTATGGAACTTACTTCTGAAATAGGATTGCTACTGTGGTCAGAAGAATGGCAGGGTACACAATCACTCCTGCTTCCAGTAGTTCAGATCAGTGTTGGCAATGGATAGTGACCTCATCTGCCTATATCTTGGCTATAAAAGAGCCAAGAAAATCAGTTTATGGCCCAGTGAGTAAGTTTTCTAACCCATTAGGTGTTTTACTTCTCAGTTTTCTGTTACTATAACAAACGACTTGTGAAAATCATCTTATGAAGACAAAAGGTTTATCCTGTCTCACAGTTTTGGAAGTCTGATGTTTTCTGGTCTGTGATGACTGCACACATCATGAAGGGGTGTGTGACAGGGGAGGGTCATCACCTCATGGCTACATGTGGAAAGGAGAAGAGAGGGATGGTAATATTCCCAGACCCAGCATCCCTCTTCTAGGCTCCACCTCTCTAAGGTTTCAAACTCCGATATTTCCAGAGGCTGGGAATCAAGTCAATACGTGAGAATTTGGTGGACCCTCAGAGCCACATCAGATAAGAAGGAGAAAGGCCCTTCAGAAAGCAGGCAGTCAAAAAATATAATAAAGAACAATAAGCCGGCAGTGGTGGCTCACACCTTTAATCCCAACACTCAGGGGGAGCAGAGACAGGCTGAGTTTGAACACAGCCTGGTCTACAGAGGGAGTTCCAGGATGGCCATGGATACTCAGAGAAACCCTGTTCCAAAATGAATAATTAAATAAAAACCAAACCAATAAAAAACACAACACAACACAACAAAACAAAACACACCCCAAAATAATAAATGTTGTTCTGAGGAATTCTCTGTTTGGCTGGATTGTTAGTTTCCCACTATGAAAACAGATGAGATGCTTCAAACCTGACAACCTTAGTTTGATTTCCAGACCTAAAGGGTGGACAGAAGGGAACCAACTCCACCAGTTGTCTTGTGCACATGTCGCAACCACCCTCGCCAGCAAGGAAGGACGCAACTGCTTGATCTTCTTCAAGCAGTTTATTCAGGAGACCTTTACAGACTTGTAGCTAATGGCCGAAGACCCCGGGGAGAGCTGGGGCGGCCCCTATATACTAACCCCAAACTAATCAATCTTTGGCGTCTGGGTAGTATGGATAGGTCATTGTTATGCGGAAGGCGCGAAACTCAGCAAGCTACTCCAAATAAGGAGCTATTTTTCTCAGGGAGCGCTCGCCATCTGGAAGGCGGAGGGCAGAAGTCAGCGCCATCTTTAGGGCGCAGCACGTCGAGGCTCCCAACATACACATACATTTCTGTATGTGAGCCGAGGTACATGCACACACTCATTCATATAACATAATAAATGTTAAGAAACTAAAAATTAAAACAAGAATGAGATGCCAATTCTGGCATCTGCAGATGCCTTCACACACTCTGCAAAAGCCGGTTAGCACATCATTTCCTCTATTGGTCTGAACCACCCTGCTCCCTGTTTCGATTACAGGGAGTACTAAGGCTTTGGCTGCAGTTCCACAGAAATGGAAAATTATGTACCAGTCACTGCTAGACAGAGGGGCAAACAAGGCAAAACTTCTTCTCCTAGATAAACACTCCTGGAGGTTCTGCTATTCCAAGTCTGTTTTCACACCAACTCATCTGATTTGTTGGTCGCCTAGCGAAAGGACCTAGCTCTGGATGCCTTTGGCCTTCTGCAGTTGCCTAATGATGATGCTGGGAGAAGAAAATGACTGTTGGTAAGGCCTGACACAGCCGACAACATCCTGGGAGAAGGAAATGACTGTTGGTAAGGGCTGAGCGGTGCACAGGCATTGTGCCGTGTTGGGAACGGTTCTGGGTGTAGAATGCGTGGCACCTTTTCAAAAGTTTCCACAGGAGAGTCGGGCCAACAGTTAAGAGCACCAAGCTACTTTTCCAGAGGACCAAGTATAATTCCGAGCACCCACATTAGGAACTTACCACGGTCTGGAACTCTAATCCCAGGCAATCCAACACCTTTTCTGGCATCCAAGGGCATTGGGTGTGCATATGGTGCACAGATATACATGCAGACAAAATATCCATGACCATAATTAAAATAGTATCCACAGGAGTGAGGTCAGCCAGGAATTTCAAGAGCACAAGGATTTGGTGTGGGGTGTGATTACCCATACATGCACATGCAGAGGCACATGCAGAGGCCAGAGGTTGGTGGTGTTTGTCTAGCATTTTCCATTTTGTTCTTTGGAGACAGGATCTTGTCACTGAATATGCTACTCACTGGTGGGCTAACCTGGCTGGCTGACCACCAAACTCCAGGAACCTGTCTGTTTCTGCTCCACAGGCTGTGAGCAGAGTGGGCACTGTGGATCCAGATTTAAGCAGTCATGCATTGCACCGTCTCTGTAGTCCCCACCACTTCTTCCAGATCCATGTGGCTGTCACCGCTCAATCTCTCACAATGGAAATTAAATTTCAGTATGAGTTTTTGTGGGGACATTCAAGCTCTCCATCTATGTGTGTGCTCTTTGCGTAGTGGAGAACAGAATCATTTTATTCCACTGTCCCTGGGATGCTCACCTGTTTCCGCATCAACCTAAGGTTAAAGTGCAAAGTTTCCTCTAGGATTCAAGACAAATTCCCCCTGAGCTGCAAGGTCACAAACTCCAACCATGCTGTTGACTTCCTAGATGTGGAATGGAGAAGAATAGGATATTTCCATTTGAGCAGAAGGAAGCAGAAGATCAGGAGCAGTCAAGTGAAAACAGGTCTGAGACCAGCAGGCTAGAGGCCAGTCTTAAGACTTCTGAATGCCGTGTGTGGGCATGTGGATACGCACATTCATGGGTATAACACATTTATGAATTCTTGTTATGTTGTGTGGGTGTGCTCATGATGGGTGCTTGTGTGCACATGCCATGCTACCCTTGTGGAATCAGAGGACAACTCTGTGGAGCTGGTCCTCTCCTTCATCTTTGTGTGAGCTGCTGGGATTAAACTTACATTGCTAGGCTTGTGCAGAAAGCACTTGACTGGCTGTACTATCTTGCAGATCCAAAGATGGAGTTGTGTGTTTCTTTTAACTTTATTGTTTGTTTAAATTAAGTTTGTATTTACAATGAATTAATTAATTATGTGTGTGTGTGTGTGTGTGTGTGTGTATGTGTGTGTGTGTGTGTGTGCACTGTGGAGAGCATGCTGTGATACACATGCAGAGGTCAGAGAACATCTTGAAGGAGTTGGTTCTCTCCAGCATATGGAGTCTGGGGATTGAACTCACATCTTTAGGCTTGGCACACTGCCTTAATTTGCTGAGCCGATTTACTGACCCCATGATTATTAATTTGAAAAGTTGCTGCCATATCAAGTTCTGCTCACATTTAATCTGACACTAATCCTGACATTAATAAATGAAATAAACATCTTGAGGTCAAGGATACAGAAGGAGACCCAAACCTCTGATCTAGTCTGAAACTGGGATGTCAAAAGCTCAGGGTGCAAAGCCAATACCACTAAGTGACCACCAAACCTCCATAGCCGTGACCCGAAAGCTAACACTTTGTCTTTTTAAGCTGAGACTCTCAGGCATTTTGTTACAGTAAGGGAAAGCTGACTCTTACATTTCCCCTGCATGAAGTAAACAGGAGGAGGTACTGGTGGCTGCGGCTGCCAGCAGAAGGGAAGTGGACAGGAGGGGAGACAAGCAATGCTAGCCTCTCACAGGGGCGGAGGTGGAAGGGTTTTTGGAATGGGAAGGGTCAAGGGTCTTATAGAGCAATGCGTTTTGGAACGTTTACCTCTTTAATGCTTGGTTATTCACCTGTGTTACCCAGACTCTATACCAAGTTTCTTAATGTCTTTTGTGATCCAGGAAATATGACTGTCAAATCTTTGAAGGCTCATGGGACAAAAGAGGCCCTGTATGCAGGGGTTTAAACAAAGAGCAGAACAGAATCCGATAAATATCAACGTAAGACCCAAGAGTTTAGAGAAAATGATAGCACTTGCTCTGATTTCTGCTTTGTGCATATCTCCAAGATATGGTGAAATGCCTTGAGCTTTCCCTTACAGTGGAATTTAAATTCATTTTCTGAAGATCTTGGGGAAGAAGGTGGCCTCGTAGGTGGAAGGACTTGGCTACATCAGGCAGCAGACAGTGATGAGGCATGAGAAATCGATGTTCAGAGGGCTGCTGGGAGGGTGGCTTCTCTAGTGCAATGAGATCATGCTGTGTGTAGCTTTTGCTACCCACCCTAAGCTCCGGAAACAGGCTGCAGATACCAGCTCCCACCTAGAGAATATTGGATCCACAGATGAAAAACACAGACACACACCGTTGTTCAATTTCAACTTGCCTCATTGGCTCAACTGCTGAGTTCCTTCAGTCTACCTGGCTAGCATGCCCTTCCCAGAACTCCCAGCGCAGCACCTTAAATCTGTATCAATTCTAGTTGCTCAGCCACCTGAGCCCCAGCTCAACATGCCAACCTCACACCTGTAGAAGTGTCCTATGGTAACTTGTCCGAGACTCACAGGGACGGTTGGCTTTTTTCTCTTCAAAGCATGATGAATCCCCTTTTCTCTCTTTCCCTTGTCTGCCAGCTAGCCTGCTGCCCCAGAAGTCTCACCTATCTTTCCCACCCAGCAATCTTTACTGATAGATCATGAACCAATTGGTGAGCCAGGCAGTGGTGGTGCCTGCCTTTAATCCCAACACTTGGGAGACAGAGGCAGACAGATTTCTGAGTTCAAGACCAGCTTGGTCTACAGAATGAGTTCCAGGACAGCCAGGGTTATACAGAGAAACCCTGTCTCGAAAAAACAACAACAACAACAACAACAACAACAACAACAACAACAAAGAACCAGTTGGGGAACAGGACCAGGACCTTAGCACCAGAACCATCATAATTCTTCTATCTGTATTGGTTGATTTATTGTTTGTATGTTCGTACGGCCAAACGCCAAACAGAAGCAACTTAAAGGAGGAATCAGGTAGTTTGGTTCCTGGTTTCAGAGTGTTGAGGCCATGATTGCTTGTCCCACAAAGCTGGGCAGAGCATCATGGTAGAGGGACTGTGTGGCAGAGAAGAACTGTACAGTTTACTCATGGTAACTGGGAATCAGGGAGAGGGACCAAGACAGAGAGGGGGGAGGGTATATAACTATATCTCTAGATCTCTATATCTTTATAGCTATAGATCTAGATCTATAGATCTACATATCATCTATCTATCTATCTATATCTATATATCTATATCTATCTATATATATATGAGAGAGAGGTGGGGGAGGGAGAAGGAGAGAGAAGGACACAGAGAGATACAGAGAGAGGCACTGGAGACGTGGTATAGAGGTCTAGAGAGAGGCGTTGTCCTCAGTAACCTACTCCCTCCACCCAAACCTCCAAATTTCCATTATTTCCTTTAAAATAATACCACCAGCTAGGAACCAAATAATCAGAACAAGAACCTACGGGGGACATTTCAAAGTCAAACTATAATAATGTCTTTCTCTTGTGACAGAAATATATGGGTCAATATTGAACTGCCACATGCAAAACTTAGGAGTGAATTTGTCTTTGCACCCAATCCCTACAGAAAAAATGCCTGTAGACATATTGTAGAACAGTGTTTTCCACCCTGGCTGCCCATCAAAATTACCTGCAGAGCTCTTAAATGTACAAATGCCAGCTACAGACTCAGAATTTCTGGCAGCGAGGCCTTGGGCTTCTGAATGTTTAAACAACCTCACAGGGATTCTGATGTACAGCCAGGGCTGACTGCCATGCTGTAGAGAAACCAGCTGATAAAATTCACCAGAAGAGAAAGAACCATTCCTCTCTTCACAAGTTGAAGAGCAAAATTAAACACGTTATAATTTTTTTTTTTAAAAAAAGCAGAATCCATGCCAATGTATCCTCTTCATGCTCCTAGTTTGGAAGTCTGAGATTTACCACAGCTGCTGACTTGGAACGTGAGAAAACACGATCACATCCCAGCAAACTGCATACGATAGAAGATGGTGGAGTGCGCTTCCTTAGCTGTAAGACTTTGGACATGTAGTAGTGGATAAGGCTGTGGGGGATATTTTGAATAAAGTCCTGTGCTTTTTGAAAAATGCTCAGTTCTGTTTGAACAAAATGGGTCAAAGGAACACCAACAGAGAAGATGATGATGACGACGATGACAATGACTACGACTAAGACAATAATGACAATTTTGGCCAAATGAGTTGATATGAAGGGTCCAGGAGCAGGAGGTGTAGCTGAGTGCTAGAGTATATACTTAGCAAGTGTGATCTTAGTTCACGGTGTGTGTGCATATGATACCAGACCTCTGGCCTTCACATGCATGCTCACATACATGTATCCACATGTACATGAACACACATGTATACACACACACACACTCAGTATCCTAGCACAGCAGAATCCAAGCATCTTCCTTGAAGCTAATGGAGTAGAAATATTCAGAGATGAAGAGTCATCTCCATCCTCAACAGCATCAAAACAAAGTCAACGAGACAAAGAAACCCTAGACACTTTGTAGGACTTGGTTGAGGCTAACTTCATGTGACTACCTCACTTTTGGCTGTATGCATAAACCATACAAAATACATAAAACCTTATCTTATAGAGTCCTTATATGCCGTCAAATATCACTGATAATATTCCTATTTGATCATGGTATATTTTAGCATTTTGAGTTTACCAAGAAATGTGTACATTTTAAACTCTACAGGTTTCAGGAAGGTGTGTGGCTACATGCTTTCAAAACAGTGGAGATGAGTTTGTTTTTCACCTCCTAGAATTACAGTTACGCAATTAAATGGCTGGCATCCAGTGTTTAGCTAGTCATTGAAAGCACCTGTCTTGTGCTTGAGGCAGCCAGGCAAGTTCATAGATGGGACACATTCTGAGTGAGTAAAAGTCCTTTCTGGTGACAGGTAGTCAATTTAATTACTAGACAGTGTTGTGTGTCTGGATATGCTGCGGGTTTTTATGCCAAGCCTCACCCTGACAACTTGGGGATTTATGTTTTTAGAAAACATCTTAAGCCGGGTTAATTTTGTGGCTGTCACTCAAACTGAGCCAGGTGTATTTCCTCGCTTATGACATCTGCTTTCTTTCTTCGTGGTTTCATTTTGTTGAGTGATACCTCTCTCAAAATGCAGAGACCTTTTTTTTTTTTTTTTTTTTTTTTTTGCATAAGGTTAGCTGTATCTACTTGGCCTTTCTAGGGTGACTATTTGGGTTAGCTTGACAATTATCTTGTTAGAAGAAAGGAGGGTGGGCCAGGCCTAGGAGATATCTAATTTCAATCAGTTAGCAACTTATAAAGCTTTTAAAATGAGCTTAGAAATGGGCATCCACTGAGAACATTGCCCGTCATTAGTCTTCAGGGCCCAGTGATGAAATCTGTCTGATGGTTACTTTTTTTTAAATTCGTTTATTATATGTAAGTATAACAGTAGACTGTAGTTGTCTTCAGACACTCCAGAAAAGGGCATCAGATCTCGTTATGGATGGTTGTGAGCCACCATGTAGTTGCTGGGATTTGAACTCAGGACCTTCAGAAGAGCAGTTGGTGCTCTTAACCACTGAGTCATCTCTCTAGCCCCTGATGGTTACTTCTTGAATCCATTCACTGTAGTTGCTGTAGACGGAAAACCCATTTCTGTCCTCTGTGTAGCCATGGCTGTCCTGGAATTCACTCTGTAGACAAGGCTGGTCTCGAAATCCACCTACCTCTGCCCCTCAAGTGCTGGGATTAAAGGCAAGCACCACCACCGCCCAGCTTTCTGTCCTTTTTTTTTTTAATTTAAAAATTTATTTCTTCATTGTTATGTGTGCATTATGTGTGTATCACAGCATGGTTGTGGAGGCTAGAGAACAATTTTTAGGAGTTGGTTCTTTTCTTTCTCCATGTCAATCCTAGGGATTGGGCTCAGGCTCTCAGGCTTGGCAGCAAGTGCCTCTCCTCACACTTATTGCCTGAACCCCATCCCCTTGGGGGAGGGAGTAGGAAAGAGCTACTTCAGGTCACAGCTGAAGGGAAGTCAGAGCCAAAACTTAAGGCAGGCACCTGAACACAGAACTGAAGTGGAGGCCGTTGAGGAGTGGTGTTTACTGGCTGGCTTCCCACAGCTTACTTATTTGACTCCATGAGCACTACTGACAATGGGAGGAGCCCTTCCACATCAATCAGAAAAAAATGTCATTAATCCCAGCACTTAAGAGGCAGAGGCAGGCAGATCTCTTTGAGCTGGAGGCCAACCTGGTCTACCAAGCAAGTTCCAGGTCAGCCAAAGGTACACAGAGAAACCCTGTGTGGTTTGAAGAAAATGTCCTACAGGCAATCTGATGGAGATATTTTCTCAGCTGAGATTTTCCTTTCCAGGACGGTTGACCCTTGTGAAATTGACACCCTAGCACATTACTAGGAAACCATAATCTCTCCTTTTCTTGTTTACTCCTAAGATCTCATAATAAATATTGATATCATAATATAAAACATATTCCATATTTTTAAAGTCCCAAAGCCTTTAAAATTACAGTCTTTTAAAAATTATCCAATGTCTGCCTAAAGTTCAAAAATCCCCATTTCATTTTCTTGGATTCAACCATCTGCCCTCCATTTGATTTCTCTGGAATGAGTTTTGCAATGTGACCCTGTTCCTTTGTACCCGGACTCTTGGTAGCATTTGACTGGCTATATGAACCAAAGTAGCTCATAGAAAAAAGGGTGGTGGTTGGGTTTCTTGCTTCATATAACCAAAGAATACAGGGTTAGGTCTTGATAGGCTTGCTGGAGTCTTACAGGATGGGAATAAGGCTTCTCTCTTAGTTCTCAACTGTCCCAGACAGACTTGTCCCTTAGCAGCCACAGATGATTGGCTCCAGGACCCTCCCAGATACCCAAATCTGCACATGCTCAAGTCTGGTATAAGCTAGAACAGTATTTCCACATGCCTTGCACAGCCTGCGGTTGATATCAGTTAGCTCTCTGTTGCTTGTGATGCTCCACACAGGTAAGTGCTGTGTAGGTGTTGGAACATTGTCCATGAGTGAAGCCATGTAAGGAGGTCCCTAAACGCTTGTGAAACAACCTCAAGTAAGGAGAATAAATGTCTTGTAAGCTCTGTTCCTCCGTACAGTAGGCTGTTCTTGGGATGTGCTTTTGTGCCCCTCCCAGGTGTGGTATGTAGGAGAGGGTTTCCTTTGGATTATCTATCATCCTACCCATTATTTAGATGACACTTCTAAGCATGGATTGTCGTTGTGACTGTATACAGCCTAAACTCACATGACCTTGCTTAACCCCCCCCCCCCCCGAACATAAATTGTCTGATACTCTGAATAAAGTTAACCAACTTTTTTCATGAGATTTATTTATTGCATGAGATCTTAGTCTATTACAATTTTAGGCTCCAGTCTCCCAGGTGCATGCCTCCAACTAGAGAAGGGCCACGTAGATGCTTGTTAAACTGGGTTGTTGAGGGTATAAAGACATAACAAAATGTCTGTCCACAGTCAACACACATGCATTCCTCCAAAGTATTCTCTGTGGCTGGTTAAACCAATGGATACAGAACCCATGAATCCTATAATGGCTTTGTGAAATTAAAGTTTAAAAAATAAATTTCTTTAGTTAAATAAACTTAAATATACTTCAATAAAAGCCTATATACCTCTGATGTCTATTGATTATAAACCAATTGATAAACTTTTTCCAGATCAATGGCTAAACATGAAATCATAAAAATTAATAATTAGTTCCAAGGGAGTATGCTTTATAATTTAATGATTTCTTGTAATATACCCATACATTTTGCTTTTAGGACCAAGGATTAATAATTTGCTTACTATTTTAAAAGACTTCTGCTTTTAATAGTATTTCTTGAGGAATTTCATAGAATTTAAGTATCTTGAAATAGATTAGTTTTGAGATACTATCATTCACTCTTAAGGAGGGGAAATGCTCCAATGGTTTAGTGTTTTACCATCTAATTTATAACATGTCATAGTTATACGCAGGCAAACGCAGTTACATTTCAACCATAGATCATTTTTATTGCATATTTTCTTTATTTACATTTCAAATATTTCCCCTTTCTAGGTCTCCCCTTCAGAAGACCCCTCTTCCATCCCCCCTCTACCTGCTTCTATGAGGTGCTCCCACTCCCACCTTTCTGCCCTGGCATTCCCCTACATTGGGGGTATCAAACACCCTCAGGACCAAGGGCTCTCTTTCCATTGATGCCTGACAAGACCATCATCTACATCTGCTACATATGTGGCTGGAGCCATGGGTCCCTCTATGTGTACTCTTTTGTTGGTGGTTCAGTCCCTAGGAGCTCCAGGTTGGGGGGTCTGGCCTGTTAACACTGTTGCTCTCTCCACGGGGCTGAAAAACCCCTCAGTTCCTTCAGTCCCTTTTCCAACTCCTCCATCGGGGACCCTGTACTCAGTCAATGGTTGGCTACGAGCATCTGCCTCTGTATTTGTCAGGCTCTGGCAGAGCCTCTCAAGAGACAGCCATATCAAGCTTCCATTAGCAAGTACTTCCTGGCATCCACCCTAACGTCAGTCTCTGGATGGCCTTTCCTTCAATCTCTACACTTGTCTCCATATTTCCTCCTGTGAGTATTTTGTTCACCCTTCTAAAAAGCACTGAAGCACCCACATTTTGTTTTTCCTTCTTCTGAGGCTTCATGTGGTCTGTGGATTGAATCTTAGGTCCCATTTGTCGATTCTTGATCTTAGAGCATAAGCCATTCCTGTTGTGTTCCGGAACTTTTTCCCTGTGTCCCTGCGTTCGAGACCTTTACCCCCAGTTTCTTTTCTATTAGTTTCAGTGTGTCTGGTTTTATATGGAAGTCCTTGATCCACTTGGACTTGAGCTTTTTACAGCGAGATAAGAATGGATCAATTTGCATTCTTCTACTTGTTGACTGCCAGTTGAACCAGCACCATTTGTTGAAAATGCTGTCTTTTTTCCACTAGATGGTTTTAGCTCCTTTGCCAAAGAATAAGCTACCATAGGTGCGTGGGTTCATTTCTGGGTCTTCAATTCCATTGATCTACCTGCCTGTTACTGTACCAATACCATGCAGGTTGTATCACTGTTGCACTGTAGTAGAGCTTGAGGTCAGGGATGCTGATTTCCCCCAGAAGTTCTTTTGTTGTTGAGAATAGTTTTCACTATCCTGGTTTTTCTGTTATTCAAAATAAATATGAACATTTCTTTTTCTAACTCTATGAAGAATTGAGTTGGAATTTTGATGGGGATTGCATTGAGTCTGTAGATTGCTTTAGGCAAGATAGCCATTGTTACTATATTAATTTTGCCAATCCATGAACATGGGAGTTCTTTCTATCTTCTGAGATCTTCTTCAATTTCTTTCTTCACAGACTTGAAGTTCTTGTTGTACAGATCTTTCACTTGTTTGGTTAGAGTCACACCAAGATATTTTATATTATTTGTGGCTATTGTGAAGGGTGTCATTTCCCTATTTTTTCTCAGCCTCTTTATCCTTTGAGTACAGGAAAGCTACTGATTTGTTTGAGTTATTTTTATATCTAGCCACTTTGCTGAAGTTGTTTATCAGGTTTAAGGCTTCTCTGGTGGAATATTTGGGGTCACTTAAGTATACCTTCATATTATCTGCAAATAGTGATATTTTGACTTATTCCTTTCCAATTCATATTCTGTTGTCCTCCTTTTGTTGTCTAATTGCTCTAGCTAGAACTTTAAGTACTATGTTGAATGGATAGGGAGAGAATGGGCAGCCTTGTCTAGTCCCTGATTTTAGAGGGATTGCTTCAAGTTTCTTTCCATTTAGTTTGATGTTGGCTACTGGTTTGCTGTATATTGCTTTTACTATGTTTAGGTATGGACCTTGAATTCCTGATCTTTCCAAGACTTTTAACATGAAGGGATGTTGAATTTTGTCAAATGCTTTTTCAGCATCTAATGAAATGATCATGTGGTTTTTTTCTTTGAGTTTGTTTATGTAGTGGATTACATTGATGGATTACTGTATATTAAACCATCCCTGCATACTGGAATGAAGCCTACTTGATCATGGTGAATGATTGTTTTGATGTGTTCTTGAATTTGGTTAGCAAGAATTTTATTGAGTATTTTTGCATTGATATTCATAAGGGAAATTGGTCTGAAGTTCTTTCTTTGTTGGGTGTTTGTGTGGTTTTGGTATCAGTGTAACTGTGGCTTCATAGAATGAATTGGGTAGGGTTCCTACTGTTTCTATTTTGTGGAATAGTTTGAAGAGTATTAGTATTAGGTCTTCTTTGAAGGTCTGATAGAATTCTGCACTAAACCCATTTGATCCTGGGCTTTTTTTGATTGGATGACTTTTAATGACTATTTCTTTAGGGATTATGGGGCTGTTTAGATGGTTTATCAGATCCTGATTTAACTTTGGTATTTGGCATTTGTTACAAAATTGTCCATTTCATCCAGATTTTCCAGTTTTGTTTAGTATAGGCTTTTGAAGTAGGATATGATATTTTTTTAATTTCCTCACTTTCTGTCATTATATCTCTCTTTTAATTTCTGATTTGTTAATTTGGATACTGTCTCTGTGCCTTCTGGTTAGTCTGGCTAAGGGTTTATCTATCTTGTTGATTTTCTCAAAGAACCAGCTTCTGGTTTGGTTGATTCCCCTGAGTTTGATTAATTCCTGCTGTCTACTCATCTTGTGTGTATTTGCTTCTTTCTGTTCTAGAGCTTTCAGGTTTGCTTTAAACTGCTAATATGTGCTCTCTCCAGTTTCTTTTTGGAGGCACTCAGAGCTCTGAGTTTTCCTCTTAGCACTACTTTCATTGTGTCCCATAAGTTTGATATGTTATACATCATTTTCATTAAATTCTAAAAAGTTTTTAATTTCTTTCTTTATTTCTTTCTTGGCCAAGTTATCATTGAGTAGGGCTTCCTTGTGTATGTGGGCTTTCTGTTGTTTTTGTTGTATTGAAGACCAAGTCTGTGGTGATATGATAGGATGCATGGGATTATTTCAATCTTCTTATATCCGTTGAGGCCTATTTTGTGACTGATTATATGGTCAGTTTTGGAGAAGGTACTATGAGGTGCTGAGAAGAAGGTATAGTCTTTTGTTTTAGGATGAAATGTTGTATAGATATCTGTTAAATCCATTTGGTCCATAACTTCTGTTAGTTTCATTGTGTCTCTGTTTAGTTTGTGTTTCTATGATCTGTCCATTGATGAGATGGGGTGTTGAAGTCTCCTGCTGTTATTGTATGAGGCTCAATGTGTGCTTTGAGCTTTAGTAAAGTTTATTTTATGAATAGGGGTGCCTTTGCATTTGGAGCATAGATATTCAGAATTGAGAGTTCTTAGTAGATTTTTCTTTTGATGACTATGAAGTGTCTTTCTTATCTTTTTTTTTTTTTATAACTTTTAGTTGAAAGTGGATTTTATTCGATATTAGAATTGCTACTTCAGCTTGTTTCTTGGGACCATTTGCTTGGAAAATAGTTTTCTAGCCCTTGACTCTGAGGTAGTGACCGTCTTTGACACCGAGGTGCATTTCCTGTATGCAGCAAAATGTTGGGTCCTGTTTACATATTCAGCCTGTTACTCTATGTCTTTTTGTTGGGAAATTGAGTCCATTGATATTTAGAGATATTAAGGAATAGTGATTGTTGCTTCCTGTTATTTTTGATGTTATTCTTATGTTTGTGTGGCTATCTTCTTTTGGGTTTGTTGAAAGAAGATTACTTTCTTGCTTTTTCTAGGGTATAGTTTCCCTCCTTGTATTGAAGTTTTCCATCTATTATCCTTTGTAGGTCTGGATTTGTGGAAAGTTATTGTATAAATTTGGTTTTGTTATGGCATATCTTGGTTTCTCCATCTATGGTAATTGAGAGTTTTGCTTGGTATAGTAGTCTGGGCTGGTATTTGTGTTCTCTTAGGGTCTTTATGACATCTGCCTAGGATCTTCTAACTTTCATAGCTCTGGTGAGAAGTCTGGTGAAATTCTGATAGGTCTGCCTTTTTTATGTTACTTGACATTTTCCCCTTATTGCTATTAATATCTTTTCTTTGTTTTGTGCATTTTGTGTTTTGACTATTATATGATGGGAGGAATTTATTTTTTGGTCCAATCTATTTGGAGTTCTGTGGGCCCCTTGTATGTTTATGGGCATTTCTTTCTTTGGGCTAGGGAAGTTTTCTTCTATAATTTTGTCAAAGATGTTTTCTGACCCTTTAAATTGGAAAATTTCACTCTCTTCTATGCCTGTTATCTTTAGGTTTGGTCTTTTCATAGTGTCCTGGATTTCCTGGATGTTTTGGGTTAGAAGTGCTTTGCATTTTGTATTTTCTTTGACTATTGTGTCAATGTTTTCTATGGTATCTTCTGCCCCTGAGATTCTCTCTTCTATCTCTTGTATTCTGTTGGTGATACTTGCATCTATGACTCCAGATCTCTTTTTGAGGTTTTCTAGCTCCAGGGTTTTCTCCCTTTGTGATTTATTTATTGTTTCTAGTTCCAGTTTTAGATCCTGGGTGGTTTTGTTCATTTCCTTTGCCTGCTTGGTTGTGTTTTCCTGTAATTCTTTAAGAGATTTTTTTATTTCCTTTTTAAGGCCTTCTACCTGTTTACCTGTGTTCTCCTGTATTTCTTTAAGAGAATTTATGTCCTTCTTAATGTCCTTTATCATCATCATGAGAAGTGATTTTAGATCTGAATCTTGCTTTTCCAGTGTGATGGTATATCCAGGACTTACTATGGTGGAAGATTTTCATTCTGATGATGCCAAGTAACGTTGGTTTCTGTTGCTTATGTTTTTACTCTTGTCTCCCACCATCTTGTTATCTCTAGTGTTACCTGCCCTCAGTAAATCTGACTGGAGCCTGTCCTGTGATCCTGTTTGTCAGAACTACTCAGAGTCAGGCTGTCTCTGTGATCCTGTGATCCTGAGAGCTGGGTGTGTCTGAGTTCCTGTGAGTCATGCTGCCTTTGGGACCCTAAGATCCTGGTCAACCAAGCTCCTGGGATCCTGTAATCCTGTGATCCTGTAATCCTGTGCTCCTGTGATCCTGGGCATGTACAAGCTCCTGGGAGTGGAGCTTCATCTGGGTGTAGTGAGACTGGCTGCCGAGTTTGTGCTCAAGGTCTTCTCAGGGTACCGTCCCAGACCGAAAGGAACCCTTGCCACTGGTTGGGCAGAGTTCCTGTGTGCCTGGGTCCTGCTGGTCCCAGTTACTCTGTTGTTAGGACAGATGTTGTGTCCTCCTCACTTCTAATCTTACGATCTTGGGAGTGTTAGTGCTCCTGGGAGTTGAGCTTCCTCTGGGTGTTGTGAGACTTGTTGCTGAGTTTGTGCCCAAGGTCTGCTCAGCTCTCCTGTATTTCTTTAAGGGAGTTATTTATGTCCTTCTTAAAGTCCCCTATCATCATCAAGAGATGTGATTTTAAATCAGAGCCTTGCTTTCTGGTGTGTTGGAGTATCCAAGTCTTGCTGTGGTGGGAGAACTGGGTTCTGATGATGCCAAGTAGCCTTGGTTTCTGTTGCTTATGTTCTTGCCCTTGCCTCTCACCATCTGATTATCTCTGATGTTATCTGGTGTTGCTGTCTCTGACTGTGGCTTGTCCCTCCTGCTAGCCTGTGTGTCAATACTCTTGGGAGACCAGTTCTTTCCTGAGAGCTGTGGTACAGGGTCAGCTCCCGGGTGCAGAAGGGAACTAGAAGGATCCTGTTCCAGGGCTCCTTGGTTCCTGTGTCCTAAGGGTTCAGGGTAGGTCCCTTGCAGCAGAAGTGGTGGTCTTACCTGAGCTAACAGGCGTGTCACCACCCCTGGGAGACCAGCTCTCTCGCGGTGGTATTTGGGTATGGAGTGCTGTGGCATGGGATTAGCTCTTGGGGCTCTTGGGAGGTTGGCAGAACTTGGGAGGTTGAGGCAAGAGTATGGGTTCAAGATAATCCTCTGCTTCTTGAGTTCAAGGCCAGTCTGGGATATGTGAAACTTGAAATGTTATTCTTGATCTTCCTCATCTTAAATAGCTCTATCTTCTACAGATCCATCTTCATTTCCAAGGAGATACTGATCAGCTCTTCAGGTGACAACCTCACTCTTAGGAGAGAAAGTATCTTCATTCTCCTGTTCCCTATCCCATAGATCATTTTTGTGTCAATGAAATCTTTGCAAAAACAAATTCGTATTGCTCTATTATGGATTTCCTTACAAGATCACATGAAGGCTTGTCGAGTAGGAAGAATGTCTGAAAATCTGCTCCTACCCTTGATTAATACTGGTTACAACTGTTATTATTAGCTTTACATTATGGAAACCTATCCTTTTCTCCTTTAAGAAGGACTTGGTGGTACTGAGGATGGAAAGAACGTTCTTCTCAGGTTTAGATGCTCTGCCATTCAGCTACACGCCCTAGCTGAGAGCAAGGCTTTGGACTAGCAATCTGGCTGTAAGGAGGGTTGGAGAACTTGAACCAGTGTTGGCCTAATGTTTCTTAGGACTCTGTCACCCCCCAGTGCATGACCCAAGTGACGGTGAATAGGGATTCATATGGGGATTGGTTTCAGAGCTTCTCCAGGTATACGCATCATCTTCACATCACTATGACAAGTGCTCGAGACAGTCAGCTGATAAAGGGCAAAGGCTACGAAGGCTCATGGTTTCCAGGGTTCTGAGCTTTTAAGCCTCTGTGACAGCAGACTGTGGTGGGAACACTTAGCAGAGCAAATCCATGTGCCAAATGTCTAGACATTTAAAGGGAAAGAAGAAAGAGACCAGGGTTCCATGGTCCCTTAACTCTCTAAGGTCTCTATCTGTGGTTAGGAAGATAGTTCATTAGTATAGTGCTTGCTGTGCAGTCATGAGGATTTGTGTCCAATCCCCACAGTCCACATCAAAAACATCATATGGTAGCCTACCATTTGTCAGCATCTGGAAAATCCCTGGGGTTTGCTGACTGGCCATCCTAGCCTCACAGGCAAGCCAGAGCTCCCAGTGAGGACCTTATTTCAAAACCAACAGGACAGCTTACCAGAAGTGCTCATCATAGAAGCGCTAGCTGCCAAGACTCTGACCCTGGAGGCCACATGGTAGAACCAGAGGACTGCCTTACCCAAATTGTCCCCTGAATTACGCCTCTACCATAAACAAACAAACCGAATAAATAAATAGATAGTAAATAGAGCAAAGATAAAAAGCAGAGCAAAAGAAGAACCAGGTGTATGGCTCCTGAGGAGCAATACCCCTTGTTTACCTCTGGTATCCAAGGATACCGCCCCCCCCCCACACACTTTCACACACAAACACTTGAATCTATATGTGCTCTTGCGCGCACATGAACATATAACACAACCACGCATACTCATATATTTATCTTTGTGGAATTGGAAGTCTACATGAAATGAAGGAAGCATCCAGATGCTACCTTGCCTGCAAGACTCCACCTGGTATTGATGGTTGACTTAAAAGACACCCTCTGGCATGAGTCATTAAAGACACAAAGGCCTTGGGCCCCCGTTGAGAAGGGCAATCAATAACTCCATTCTCTGCAACATTCCTACTAAGCCCCTGAAGGAGAAATTGTAAAGATTGGGCTGTCAGACTTTTGACTGTCATTCTTTCACGCCTCCCACGGCCCACTGCTCCTGCACCATTTCCAGTTTTACAAGTTGGGGAAGCTCTCTGTCATCAAATACTTTGTGGGAAAGCACATCGGGCCCAGAGAAAGAAGGGCTGGGAAAGGATCTTAAAGTAGACGGGTTTGTTTTATTTATTTATTTATTTTTTGACTGAGAGTGAATCATGGTGTAGAGTGCCTCTGGGTAAAAGCAGCAACGTTTGAAAAATGTCCCCATTGTCAGAGGCTTTGGGCCTTAAGTCAAATAATTACATAATGGAACTATAGAAGCCCTCAGCAGATGTGAGGCTCAAGCCTTTCTTGTTGAGTAGGTTTCTCCTACATACACCAGAATAATAATAGAAGTCCCAATAAGAAAACTCAGGTGTTGTCCTGGGGCTAAGAGAGAACATTCCAGAGATAAGAGGCCTTGTTGATGGGAAAGTTGCTGAGTCTGGCTCTTGTGAAGATGCTTTGGCTCACTCCAGTGTTAAAGAGTGGCCAGGGATTCAGCCTCCAGAACCAAATGGCTTGCAGCAAAATTCAGTTCTTGCAGAGCTAGCTGTGTGATCCTGGGGCATTTCCCCTCCACGCACCTTCTTTTCCTCATCTGTGAGTTTAGTAGAACTGCTATAAAGATTTGGTGAGTAGCATCTGAAGTGTTTAGACAAATGCCTGCTGTGTCCCAAACAACACACTGGCACCATACTAGTTTCTAAAGTAAAGTGTTTATTAGTTTGCATGTATGGACATGATTTGGGGTACATGAATGCCAAGGTGCCTATGTGGTAGTCAGAGGAAAAATTTCAGAAATAGTTTCTTGTCTTCCACCATGGTTCCAGGGTCTCCACTGAGCCATAGCCAGACCCATGGCACTTTTTATTTTATTTTTATTATATACACGTATGTCTGTGTGAGAGTAAGCCGTGTCTGTGGGGGTGCCCGGATGCCAGAAGGCATCTCTAGCTCTCTCAGAGCTGGAGTTACAGGTGGTTGTGAGCCACTTGATTTGGGTGCTGGGAACTGAACTCACATCCTCTGGAAAAGCAGCAAGTGCTCTTATCTGCTGACCCATCTCTCCAGTACCCACCATGACAGTTTTAAGAATGAGTGGGAGTGAGATCCTACATGGGAATTATAAATTAAATAAGATTACGTGTGGGTACTCCTAAAACAAAATGCTGGCCATATTGCAAACCACCTTCTCTATGCTAAGGAGCCTTTTATACAAGTATTGTGAAGGATTCCTTTCTAGACAGACAATGCTGATGAGCATTACTGATAACACACAGAGGCACTTAGCAGGAAAAACCTTAGGAGAAAGCGATGCCCAAACTTCCTATTTTAACTTGGAGATAGTCTTAGGAAGCAGAATGTCAAATATCAGCGTGGCTTTTTAGTGCTAGGAACCAGAGCCAACGCCTGGCACATGCACTCTGGCATCAAGCTATATCCATAGCCTTTGGTTTGCAGAGATAGGAGCTTTGTAACTCAGGCTGGCCTTGAACATGCTGTGTACCCCAGGCTGGCTTTGAACTCAATACCCTTCTGTCTCAGCCTCCAGAGATCTGGGATTACAGCTGTGTGCCTCTCGATTTCAATTCTGTTTAAAGTTTAATTTCGAGAAGGCAAACTGGAAGCCTTCGGATGTGGACCACCACATAGGCACCTTGGCATTCAGGTACCCCAAATCACATACGCTGAAATATGACTGCTTATACCCAGGGTGTATCTATCATGTAACTTTTACTTACTGGTTAAGTGAGCATTTGGTCTTAATACTAAAGTAGTGTAACAATTGCTCTGTGCTCTGTAAGGATGTTTCCATGTCAGTGGCCCCACCGACTCTTACATCTTGCCTCATTTATGATCTCGTTTGGTATAAGCATCTGAGATGCATTACGAGATTAACTACATTACTTCAGTTCATCTCTAGTAATCAACAATCATCCATTTTCAATTAGCTTTAGATGATCCTTCTTGCCAACTCCTCATTAGCTAATCAGAAGGTGTACCAGATCCAGGATGTCGGGCTGTCTTTTCAGGCAGTTAACAATCAAATATTAAGTGCTTATAATGGGCCACACTATGATCTGGGGCAGTAAGAATTATCCACGCTATTCCAGAAGCCAGAAAATTTATAATTCATTAGGGAAGATTTTTTTTTTTAATTTCCCTCTGATCAGAAACCACTTAAATTCTGGGTTAGTGTCTGGGATTCAGAGACATTTTAAGAGAGTAACTTGATTTAAGCAGCTTTTGCCTCAGTCATCAGTAAGATGCTATGACAGAAAGAATCATTCTGAGAGGGAGACTCAGAATATGAAAACACAGACAGTTTACAAAACTCATTTAATGTTCTGGGAGAGTATTCTTGGGTAGTCAAGGTTATTAAAAAGGACCACAAATATGGTTTTTTAATAGAGTAGTGGTTGTGGTATGGTGGCCCTCTGTTTTCTGCCTTGGGGAAGGTGTCATTCTCAAGCTCTCCAAAGAACTCATTCTCTCTGCCTCAGGCTCTCTTAGATTTACATGAAGAGTCTCTCTCCCTTCCATAAGTGGTAGGAATTAAGGCGTAGAGTTATCTTTTGTGATATTGCACTCTCACTATTTGTAGTATATTTTTATGACATATACTTTTAATATTTTTATGAAAATACTCTCATGCACCCTATTCAAATATAAGTGCAAAAACATGTCCCCTAAAACATTGTTAATACTGAATCATTCTATTACTTCTCCTTTGTACTTGTGAGCATATTTGAGAATATTTCTGAATATTCTTTTAAAAAATATTTCGTTGTGTGTTATTTCAAAGATATATTTATTTATTTGCTGCATATGAGTACACTGTAGCTGTCTTCAGACACACCAGAAGAGGGCATCAGATCTCATTACAGATGGTTTTGAGCCACCATGTCGTTGCTGAGAATTGAACTCAGGACCTTTGGAAGAGCAGTCAGTGCTCTTAACCTCTGAGTCATCTCTCCAGCCTGTGTGTATTCTTAAGGAGCTCACCCGCCATCATGCTTGAATTCTGGGTGGGGGGTTGTATATTTTCAGCTATTAATTACAAGTACACATGTTATTACTGTAGCATCTCATATTTGAAGGAGAAAGAGATTGCACTTATAACCAGCAAAAAGGGATGTAAATGCTCAACTGTGACACATCAAAGTGTTTTGTTTCTGTCTCACACTTGTGAAAGATCTCCTGAGACATTGAGATTCCAGTTGTGCTTCAGACAACATATGTGCCATTGGGTCCTAGGGAAGGAGTTAGCCAGCAAGCTCTGGCTTCTGATTGGCTGTGTAAAGGTCTTGGTTAAATTGTAATCTCATCCACATGACAATAGAAAGTTGTACAAACTCTTAGGACCAGAAGCAAGCCTCTGCTTCCAGAACTGGAGACAAAGACCGGGAGTCACAGTGTACTGGAGCAGAGGTCATGAACAGAGCCCAGCACTGAGGGAGGAAAATCTACATTGTCACTGAGGAGTTGGGAAAACCTCGGTGGGATCTCAGCCTACAGCCAACCATGCTTTGTGACTTTCGTTTTCGGGAGACTTAACAGGCTCTTGTGGTAAAGATTAGAGAAAAATCCCGTGTGCTTCTTTTGGGAAACAACAAAAGAACCTCTTGGAAGTCGCTGGAACATTCCCTGGTTAATAAGAGAAGCCATTTTCCCCCATCTTTTTATTTCCTGACTTTTAGTTAAATTTACTCTTCTGTAATTTGCTTTTAGGTAAATCTATTCTTTCATATATATGCATAATGAATTATGATCACAATCACTCTCTATCCTCTCTCTCCCATCTCTGGTGTGTTCTAGAGAAGAAAAGGCTTCTCCTCCCTCACTATCAACCCATGCGATAAAGAAACACAACTAAAGAACCTCGACACTCCATCTTGTTTTCAAGGAAATCTTCAGGTAGGGAAAGGAGAATACACTAGTCAGTTAGTTCAGGGTCAGTGCAAGGGCAGGATAGCTGTAGCAAACCCCTATGCTCTCTGTGAGTCCCTTTCTAAAGTTCACGTCTTTTTGTTTTGTTTTGTGACCTGCTCAGTTTAAACATGACCATTCTCTTAGTTAGGGTTTTACTGCTTTGAATAGACACCACGGCCAAGGCAATTCTTACAAAGGACAACATTTAACCAGGGCTGGCTTACAGGTTCAGAGGTTCAGTCCATTATCACCAAAGTGGGAACATGGCAGTGTCCTGGCAGGCATGGTGCAGGCAGAGCTGAGAGTTCTATATCTTCATCTGCAGATTGGCTCCCTTGTGGCTAGGAGGAGGGTCTTAAAGCCCACGCCCACAGTGACACACTTCCTCCAACAAGGCTACACCTACTCCAACAAGACCATGCCTTCCTGGGGCAAGCATATTCAAACCACCACAACCATGAATGTATAACTTTGCATTGGAACCTGGTGGGCTCACCAGATGCTGAAGACAACGACTCCTCCCTACCCTAGCATCCATCAATAACAAGCAATTTCCCCCAGAGAACTGTAGTTCCTCATGACAGACTGTTGGCAGGCCCAGTCTTGTGCCAGTTCAGCATAGGCAGCCATGGCTGCTGTGATTCCGTCATGCCCTGGAGACAGCACTTTGTAGACTTCCCCTTATCTTCTGGCTCATGCATTCTTTCTGCCCCCTCTTCTGCAGTGTTTCCTCAGCCTTGGAGGAAGTGATATGATATAAATGTCCTGTTTAGGGGGGAGCACTCAATGGTCACCATGAACAGCCAGTCTGCAGTCACTGCTGTTCACTGCAAAGAGAAGCCAGGAGAAATTATTTTATCAGAGCCTTACAGATGGAGTTTTACAGAACTTGAGCCCCCTGGAAAGGGGTAAGTTCCCAATTTTGACCCTATTTCCTTCCTGTCTTCTCTGAGGGGAAGAAGGGATGGGACCTATGACATACTTCTGAAGGCCACAGTTAAGAGCTTCAGCTCTTTAAATATGCTGAAACCCAATCATGAGACATGGGACATGATAAGGGTTCTCCTCTCTATCAACCCATGAGATAAAGAAGCACAACTAAAGAACCATGCTATTAGACCTTGTTTTCAAGGGAATCTTCAGGTAGGTAAACCAGAACACACTAGTCAGTACAGAGAAAACAAACATCGGGGCTGCAAACTCCTGGCCATGTGTGCAAGCAAGCAAGCAAGCAGACAAAGCCTCGCAATGAACCCACTTTCTCTGTCCATTGCATCTCACTTCTAAAATAAACCACAGGCAGACTGAAAGGGAAGACAAACAAAGAGACAGGGCAAGCCTCAGCCCAGACTCAAATATGGCGGAGACGGTTTAGTTAACTGTCTGGGAAGTCAAGACAGCTTTATCAGCTCTATTTAAGACAAGCAAACTTTAGTATTCTGGGAGCTTAATGGGAAGGTGGACAGCCTGGAGGAACAAGGGGATAGCGGAATCAAAAGACAGAAACTCTACGAAGGAATGGGGGAGTGCCTTTGGTGGGCTCGTGGTCAGATCTGACATCGCAGAAGCAGTCAGTGAGTTTCAAGAGATGTCAGTAGAGTCTTCCAAAATAAATTCAAAGGGAGAAGAGAAGGAAAAAGACAAACAGCATGTCCAAGAACCAGGGAACAATCACAGAAGGTACAACGCGGGCACGGTGGGAATACCGAAGGAACAGAGGAAGAAAGGAGCAGAAGAAATGTGTGGTACCCAGTATCAGAGAACATCTTAAATTAATGATTGATGCCTAATCACAGGTTCGGAAGTGCAGGGAAAATTATGTCAGATTAGAGAGAGAGAGACAGAGACAGAGAGACAGAGAAGAGAGAGAGGGCAAGCACACCTGGTGCCATGAGACCCAGGTGGGCAGACACACCTGAGAGGATTCCTGCCTGGTGCCACATGGCACGGACGGTGCATAACACTCCTGAGATGACCCCAGACACCCAGAGGCCCCGGGTGGCACTAAGACGAACCATGGAGATGGGAGAGAAAGAGAAGCAGAAGGATGTGGGTACAATGAAGAGAGGCAGACATGGAGACTCCAGGGCAGCGAGGAACAGCCTGATGTGATGGTAGAGGGCTAAGCCACCTGAGGTCCCTGGTTTGGGCTGTCATTCGGGGCCATGCTGATGTCAGACAGCTATGCAGAGCTGGCCCCACCCCTCACCTGGGCAACATGGGAGAACTGGCTTTGCCCCGTGCAGGTTGTGACACTGGGTAAACAGCAGGGGCCGTGGAGCTTGCCCTGGTGATGTGTGTGCGTGAGAGCTGGTGGGCTGACCAACTCAGGTATCACCCAGGCCCAGATCCAGGGCTTTGAGTGGCCCACCCCCAACATCTACCCCATCTCTGAACTGCTGGAGCACATGAACGGGCCAGTCTTGCAGATCCAAAGTGTCAGGATCTCCATGAGACAGGGGCAACAACAGGACATCTAAGAGGACTCCCGGGGAGGATCCAGGATTAATGGTGCAGCTGAAGCCAGAGGCCTTGAGTCAGACCAGTGGTTCATTACAAGGAACATTTGCAAGCAAAGGTGTGTGGACAAAAGCATCCTTTTGTGGTATCCCTAGTGACACACTACAGCGTCTACAGCTGTAGATTGTTTTCTTTGGGGGTGGGGGTTTGCAAGTGCAGAGGGTGAGCATGAAGGGACAGGAGGTGAGCAGGATTGGGGTTCTTGATGCGAAATTCACAAAGAATCAATAAAAAGCTATAGACAAAACAAACCACTCTGTGCATAGGCATTTCATACCCAAAGTTTAGAAAAATCAAAGGGAAGATTTGAAAGAACTCAGAGGAAAAGCATACTGCACCCATCAAAGAGCCAGGATAGGGGTTAAACTGGATACTAAAAGATACTAAAGATTCAGAGATACTAAAAGAGAAAAGGATGGAGGAAAATATTTAAACTTGAAGGGACAAAACCTTCTCCCTAAAATCCTGAACCTAGTACAATTATCCTTCAAAAGTAAAGTGGGGAGAAGGGAGTTTGTTGCCAGAGGACCCATGGTTCAGGGACTGTCAAAAGAAACTTTTCAGAAAGTAAGAAAATTACCCATGTCAGAAACTCGGGCTTACACAAACAAAGCGATAGAGATAAGGAGGAAATGAACAGAAAACATGTTTTCTTGAATATTTTTGCATTTATTTATTTATTCATTGTGTGTGTGTGCACATGCATGTGTGCAGGTCCTAAGGCACGAGTGTGGAGGTCAGAAGACAGAACTCTGTGGGACTCAGTTCTCTCCGTGGGTCCTGGGGCTGGGGCTCATCAGTCTGGGTGGGAACCACCCTGCCAACCCTAAACTCTATTTTTGTATCTCTCTTCTGCCCTCTCCCCCTCCCTCCCCTCCTCCCCTCCCCCTCCCTCCCTTCCTCCCCTCCCCCTCCCTTCCGTCCTACCTTCCCCCTTTCTTCCCCCTTCCCTTTCCCTTTCCCTCCCCCTCCTCCTCCTCTCTCTGTGTGGTGGTCAGCGGATCACCTCAGGTGTTGCTCCTTGCCTTCTGTCCTTCTAGTTTGAGATTATGTGTCCAGATGTCCGGGTTAGCAGGCCTGTGAGCTTCCTGGAGTCTCCCATTCCTCTTCTCTTGCCAGCAGAGCACTGGAATTGCAAACACACGCTGTCGTGCCTGGCTTCTTGTGGGCTCTGGGGCTTTGTCCTTAGGTCTTCAGGATTGTGTGGCAAGTGCTCTCTAACCACTAAGCAACCTTACCAACCCTCTTCTTTGTATCTGTGCCCATGGGGTCATTCACATTAGTAGCAACAAAGCAGTTTGGTAAGCAGGCAGCCCGGCCCTCTTGGTGAGCCTCAAGCCAACGAGAGAGCATGGCTCAAAACACAAGACAGATGGCTCCCGAGGAGCCACATCTGGAGCTGCTCTGACCTCCACACCTGTGCACGTGTGCATACATGTGCATACATGTGCATGTGTGCCTCCACATACTTGGATGGACACCCCCCCACACACACATATGCACACAGAGAAGGTTCTTATCTCTTATCATGTGAAGACACAGCAAAAGGTTGTCTGTGATCCCTACAGTGGCCCTCATCCCACAATGAGTCTGCCTCCACTGTGACCATCCGGCCTTCAGAACGGCAAAGTTAAAGGCCTCTTGCTTGTGACTTGTCCAGTTGATGGTGTTGTGTTATGACAACCTAATGGACTGACTTCCTCTATCCACCTATGACTGTTGTTAACACCTTGACAAACATCAAACATTAATGAGAATGTGTATATGTCTGCACACATATAGAGACAATTCAATATTTATACCTGTGTATATACAGGCACTTTTTTTTTAAAGGCAGAGTTCTCGGTAAAGCCCTGGCTATCCTGGGACTTGCTCTGTAGCCCAGGGTGGCCTTGAATTCAGAGGTCCATCTGCCTCTGCTTCCTGAGTGCTGGCATAAAGACGTGGACTACCACTGCCTGCTTCATACAGGTGGGCTTAAAATGGGAAGAGTATGAGTGTTCACTTTACCTATCAGGGTCTTCTCATAGATTTAATGTATCTAAGATTTTAGGAAAAGATATATTGAATTTTTTCAAGTATATAATAATTTTGTCTGAAGTTTTAAAGTAACAGTAATTTTGTGTTGCTGTTTGATTATATGATGAAAATTTATATATATATATACATATATATATGTATATATGTGTACACACACACACACACACACTCACAAATGTGAATTAAAGAAACAATGGGCAGGAGTGGAAGCTCTCCCATCCCTTTGAGTGAACTTCTTCAGAGCTCTCAAGGCCACAGGCCTACAGCTGAAAGCCCCATTTTCAGCAGCACCTCGCAACACAAAAAAAAAGTGTTGTGTAAATTCCCCAACGGCTGGACCCAAGGCCCTTTCAAATGACGAACACCAGGAGAACTTTCTGCAGAATCTGTGGGAAATGCAGCAGAAAGAGAAACTGGGCTTGGGAGGTACCTCTCCTCGGAGTTCTGTGGAGCCACACCCTCATCACTCCCTGACCGCAGGAGTATCAGGAATGGGTGGGGACGGCCAGGGGCGACCTCTTGGAGCCTTTTTGTTCTCATTAGGCGGACACATTCTTAACAGAACAAAACAAAATCCATCCAAAACTGGTAATCGCTTCCTTTCCTTTAGGGGTGCAGGAGATAGGTTTGAATGAAAGAGGGAGGGAGGGGGAGGGATGGAGGGAGGGGGGGAGGGAACCTGGTGGGCAAGGGAGGATGACACACAGCAGTCTCCACAACAAAGCCCTCTTCTGCTTTGTTGACATTTCTAGCTAGAACACAGCAGGGCGTGGAGGTAACCCGGGCACAGGGGAATCAGGGCTTGGAGGCCTACTTGGACTACCTAGTGAAACTCTGCTTTAAATAATCAAGTAAACAAACGCATTTGGGAAGAGTAGACAGAAAGGAAAACACAGAGCACAATCCCGCCTCTGTTACGGTTTCAGTGCTCCTTTCCGGGCCTACTCACTCTCTGCATATTGCCATAAAATTAGTGAAAAATGAGATCACAGGAAACCACTCTTGCAACATGTTTTCTTTTCTCCGCCCCCTCCCCCGACTTAGCAAAAACACCAGAAACCTCTTTTTCATGTCATTAAGTTCTAGTTAACATGTTTTACCTTTTCACTTGAATTTTTAAGCAGCAGCAGCAGTACTCTTGTTACTTTACATCTCCGTCCTGTTTTAGTTGAGCGCCGATACCTGTTTTTATTGGCTGAGGCTGCGCCAGCAGCGGCCGCGGCGGCCGTGGGGGGTGGGGGCGGCGAGGGCGCTCGCTCGCTCGCTCGGGTTTCCTTTTTATATAATGAAGGCTCTTTTCTCCATCCATCACCGTGAGGCCGGTTCCATTCATTCCACTTAATTCGTATTACTCATGCCGAAGAACACTTTCTTGCTCTGATGCCTACCGCTAATGGGCACATTCTGTACAGAGACCGTTTGTAAAATGCTGGAGAAGAGCAGACTCCACACTTTCCCTGTTTGATGAGTCACAGCCGAGGAAGGAAATCCCCCCTTCGAAGTGAAGTCTTAGCTTCTTTGCTGAGAACTGAGAACGAGCCTGTGTATTTAGCAATGATTGCTTATGATGTTATGTTACCTTAAGACATATTTTTCCTTCATTATTTGAAATGGGAAGAAAATTTCATTTGACAACCTTGAACCCATAGTCCATGGAAAAATAATAAGTATGGCCAGGGAATTGAAAAATGAAGGTCATAGGCACTACTGGCTTAGTTTCCATTTGGGGCCATCTTCTCTGTCTTCTTACCCAGGAAACTTGCACTGCCTTCCACGTCTGCAATGCCAGCCCTCAGGAGACTTCAGCAGAAGGAACAGAGTTCAAGGTTAGCCTGGGAGACATTGTGAGAGTTTGTCTTAAAAACTAAAACAATGTGTGTGCATAATGGTGCATGCCTTTAATCCTGGGAGACAAAGGCCTATATATTGAATTTCAGGCCAAAAAGGGCTGTGTAGTGGGACTCTGTCTCAACAGTCAGACAGAACAAGTAAACAACAATAATAAAAGAACCAGGGCTAGAGAGATAGCTCAGAGAGTAAAGTGCAAACATGACCCTAGTTCAGATCTCCAGAACCCACAGAAAAGCTGGACTCATGGACTGCAGAGATGGCGCAGTGGCTAAGAGCACTGACTGCTCTACCAGAGGTCCTGAGTTCAATTCCCAGCAACCACATGGTGGCTCACAACCATCTGTCATGGAGTCTGATGCCCTCTTCTGGTGTGTCTGAAGACAGAAACAGTGTACTCACATATGTAAGATAAATAAATCTCAAAAACAAACAAACAAACCAAACTGGGCTCATCACACCTGAAGCTCCAGCACTGGGGACACAGACAAGATCACTGGAGCTTACTGGGACACTAGTCTAGCCAATCAGCAAGACCTGGGTTCAGTGACAGAAGGGTAGAGGACAGTTGATGTCAACTTCTGCATACACCCCTCCCCCCCACAAATACCACACACACTAGCAAGCAAGCAAGCAAGCACACTCTTCTTTTTTTTTGTTATTTCTTTTTTTTATTCGACATTTTTTTTATTTACATTTCAAATGATTTCCCCTTTTCTAGTCCCCCACTCCCCGAAAGTCCCGTAAGCCCCCTTGTCTCCCCTGTCCTCCCACCCACCCCTTCCCACTTCCCCGTTCTGGTTTTGCCGAATACTGCTTCACTGAGTCTTTCCAGAACCAGGGGCCACTCCTCCTTTCTTCTTGTACTTCATTTGATGTGTGGATTATGTTTTGGGTATTCCAGTTTTCTAGGTTAATATCCACTTATTAGTGAGTGAATACCATGATTCACCTTTTGAGTCAGGGTTACCTCACTTAGTATGATGTTCTCTAGCTCCGTCCATTTGCCTAAGAATTTCATGAATTCATTGTTTCTAATGGCTGAATAGTACTCCATTGTGTAGATATACCACATTTTTTGCATCCACTCTTCTGTTGAGGGATACCTGGGTTCTTTCCAGCATCAGGCAATTATAAATAGGGCTGCTATGAACATAGTAGAGCATGTATTCTTATTACATGGTGGGGAATCCTCTGGGTATATTCCCAGGAGTGGTATAGCAGGATCTTCTGGAAGTGAGGTGCCCAGTTTTTGGAGGAACCGCCAGACTGATTTCCAGAGTGGTTGTACCACTTTGCAACCCCACCAGCAGTGGAGGAGTGTTCCTCTTTCTCCACATCCTCTCCAACACCTGCTGTCTCCCGAATTTTTAATCTTAGCCATTCTGACTGGTGTAAGATGAAATCTCAGGGTTGTTTTGATTTGCATTTCCCCCATGACTAATGAAGTTGAGCATTTTTTAAGATGCTTCTCCGCCATCCGAAGTTCTTCAGGTGAGAATTCTTTGTTTAACTCTGTACCCCATTTTTTAATAGGTTGTTTGGTTTTCTGGAATCTAACTTCTTGAGTTCTTTATATATATTGGATATTAGCCCTCTATCTGATGTAGATTGGTGAAGATCTTTTCCCAATTTGTTGGTTGCCGATTTGTCCTCTTGATGGTGTCCTTTGCTTTACAGAAACTTTGTAATTTTATGAGGTCCCATTTGTCAATTCTTGATTTTAGAGCATACGCTATTGGTGTTCTGTTCAGGAACTTTCTCCCTGTACCGATGTCCTCAAGGGTCTTCCTCAGTTTCTTTTCTATTAGCTTCAGAGTGTAAGCAAGCACACTTTTCTAAACTAGCAAACCAACCATACTACACAGAGCTCAAGCTGGGAGTACTGAGTTTCAAAAGCAGTTAGATGTGCAAGCTTAATAATTGCAAGGCCCAGACTCTGTCCCTAGCACCTCATCCACACTGACTTAGCTGACCTTGTCAATGAAGCAACAGAGTTAAATGTTAGTATACAAACAAAACATTCTTCTTCCGTGATGGCAAAAGGTCTCTTATGCCTCACTTGGCTCTGTTGATTTTCCAGGCCCTTGGCTTTTCATGGAATTTATTTCTGGCCCTGGACTGCCCTCAGTTGCCCTCCGCTGAGCTCAGGAAGAGGCCTCTCTGAGTTCATAGGGTGGTCTTTTCTCTTCTTTTCCTTCTTCAGTGCCACATTTTCTGTCTCTTCTCTTCCTTCCCCATCTTCTGCCTCTTTGTTCTCCTGTTCTGTCTCGGTGACATCACTCACCAGCTTTGGGGAGCGGTGGCAGAAGCTCATTTGGACAGAACTGTGGTGCTGCTTTTGCTCCTGAGCTCTGGGCTGGTCAGCATTTACTGGAGCCCTTCGGAATTAGCCAGTGCCGACTTGCATCCAGGTCTTTGACACTGTACATGGCTCCTTTTTCTCTGTGGCTGCACGAACATCATGCTGTCTAACCGTATACTGAAAAACTGCTGTATTTGCACTGCAATGATTCTCTTTAAAGATTTATTTTTTATTTCTGTGCATGCCTGTGTGTCTGCCTATGTACGTTTTTTTGTGTGTACGTTTGTGTGTATGTTTTTGTGAAGGCAGGGTCAAGTGCCTTCTTCAATTGCTTTCCGCAATGATTCTCTTTTAAGATTTATTTTTTTATTTCTGTGCATGCCTGTGTGTCTGCCTGTAGGTTCAGGTATCTGCAAAAGCCAGAAGAATGCTTCAGTTCCCTGTACCTAGAGTTACAGGCAGTTGTGGGTGTGTGATACAGACGCTGTAAACCAAACTCTGGTCCTCTGCAAGAGCAGGGTGTACTTTTAACCTCTGAACCATTTCTCCAGCCCCAGTATCAGGACAATTCCAACCGAGATTCTGGGAGAATGAAAATAGACACAGAGGTTTGGAGTCTTAGTCCAGAACCAACAAACCAATGGAAACTCTTAATTTAAAACAACTATTGATCACTTGTTGAAACAATAGTTTAACTAAATTGTGTCAAATAAAAATAAAATATATTACTAAAGTACTTTTACTTGTCTTTTGTTGTTGTTGTTGCTGTTGTTTGAAAAATGTAGCTACCCCAAAATTGAAAATTATATGTGTGACTTATATTAAAACCCTGGCTGTATTTCTACTGGACAGTATAGGCCCAGGTCTTTGAACTGTCATTTAGAAGCAGCGGTTTTCTGTGCTTTAAGGCCGTGTGTGTGTGTGTGTGTGTGTGTGTGTGTACACGTTTTTGTGAAGGCAGGGTCAAGTGTCTTCTTCAATCGCTCTCTGCTTTCCTTTTTGAGATAGGGTCTTTAACTGATCCTGTTTGGGGTACGAACTGAGCTAGACTGATTTGCCGTGGAGTCCCAGGAATCCTCCTGTTTCCCCCTCCCCAATACTGGGATTATGAGCAGGGCTTTTAAAAAATTGTTTATTGATTTGCAGGGGTGGGAACATACGTTCCACGGTGCAGATATGGAGATCACAGGACAACTTACACAAGTCAATTTACTTCCTTCTACAATGGATTACAGAGATTGAACTCGGGTCATCAGGAGACTGAACTCAGCTTCTTCAGTGAGCTCAGGAAGCACTTGACCATCGAAGCCGGCCATCTCTCAGCCTGAGACTCAGGATTTCTTCTCAGTTCTTTAAGATTTCCTTGTTCTTGTATTTTGAATCTTAAAGACAAGGATATATATATATATATATATATATCCTAAAATTAATTAAAAGAAAAAAAAATGACCACTAGCTATATCTTACCTGGGATTAGATTTTTCAAAACCACCCAAAACAATTCTTACTTGATCATGGCTGTATTACAGATTTGATATTACTTTTGAACAGTCAAACTTTTATTTGCTCTTGTGTACGCCGAGAACAAGTCCTCATTTTGTCCCTGAATGTAATTGCAATTCTTGCCAAGCAGGTTGGAAATCTACTTTGCTTTTTGGCTTGAAATTGATGTTAATTAGTGAGTCAGAGCTTTGATACAAAAAACCATGAGAATCTACAACCAGGAAAGAGAAAAACTACTTATCTTTGTTTCTGTCATTGTTTTTTTTTAGGCAGGGATATTTCCCCTGAGTTAGTTATAAAGCTACATGGAGGTCCCCTGTTAGTCAACTTGAACTCCATAAAAATACACCTGATTCTGTGTGGCTTCGACGCTCATGCTCTTTTGAGTCTGGGAATCAGTGTGCCGGGATGGTTCTGGAAAAGACGAACCACCCAGCCTTGCTGCTCCTTCTTACAAGGTGCTGACGTCACAGCGAGATCTGCATCCTCATGGTCTGGACTTCATTCTCTCCCACAGTCATTTCTAAACCAGAACATTGGTGTAGTGGTGGGCGTTTCCACCCTTGCCCCAGTTCCGGAATAACACCTCAGAGGCTTATTATTTATTAATAAAGTGCCTAGGTTATAAGCTAGGCTCGGTCCCCAACTAGCTCTCAATTTATATTAACCTGTTTCTACCAGTCTATGTCTGCCATGTGGCTGTCTTAGAGTCTTAGTCTAGAACCAACAAACCAATGGAAACTCTTAATTTAAAACAACTATTGATCACATGTTGAAAAAATAGTTTAACTAAATTGTGTCAAATAAAAATAAAATATATTACTAAAGTACTTTTACTTGTCTTTTGTTGTTGTTGCTGTTGTTTGAAAAATGTAGCTACCCCAAAATTGAAAATGATTATGTGTGGCTCATATTTGAAACCCTGGCTGTATTTCTACTGGACAGTATAGGCCCAGGTCTTTGAACTGTCATTTAGAAGCGGTTTTCTGTGCTTTAAGGCCGTGTGTGTCGACTTTCCTTACTAACTCCCAGAGTTCTCTCTCTCTCTCTCTCTCTGATGTCCCACCTTCTAATCCTGCCTCAGCTCTAATCCTGCCTCAGCTCATTGGCCATCAGATATTTATTGACAGCTGATACTTCCACACATCATAAGAGATTCTCTCTACAAGTGGGAATTAACATTTCGACTTACGAATTTTGTGGAGGGGAGATAAGGACACGAAGGTACATTGTAGACTTAGTCATTGTGGTGGTTTGAGTGGCCCTCATGGGCTCACCTATTTGAATGCTTGTCTTCAGTTGGGAGAGGTGTATGGGAAGGATTAGGAGGCATGGCCTGGTTGGAGGAGGTGTGTCAGTGGGGGCAGGCTTTGACATTTCAAAAGTCCACACCATTTCCATTTTTCTCTTTCTGAGTCACAATTGTGGACCGAGATGTAAGCTCTCAGCTACTACTTGAGTGCCCTGCATGCCTGCCTGCTGCTGTAATCTCAGCAGGTCTCAGTAGGTCAGGGACACTCCCCTATGAAGCTGTAAGCCTCAAATAAACTCTTTGATAAGTTGCCTTGGTCCTGGTGTCTTATCACAACAGTAGAAAAATGATGAAGACAATCATACAGATTTTTTCCATATGCATTTTTCTTTATCATCTTTTTCCTTATTTCTAACACACGATTTTTATTCATTGAGAATTTTGTACATCATATAATGCATTTTGATCATACTTACCTTTCGCTGACCCCCTAACTGCTCCTCCCAGCGTTCCTCCCAGGTCCATCCTCCACCACCTCTGAATTCATGTCTTTTTATTTTAATTTTTTTTAAATAACCCACTGAGTCCAATTTGTGCTGCCCATATACTCACAGTGCCTGTGGGATTAACCACTAGAGTGTGCTGGGCCTACAGGGGCCACACCTTAAAATAAAACTGACATTTTCTCCCTTTGCAGCCATCAGCTGTGAATCTGAGCTCAGAGAGGGGAGGGACTCATGACCCCCGCCCTTCATCTATGCTGGTAGACTGGCTTGCTCTTGTGCAGACAATAACAGTCGCTGTGAGACAATCATAGTCGCTGTGAGTTCAAGACAATGAAGGCCTGTCCTATCATGTCTAGAAGACACCTGTCTCACTCCCACCTGTCCTAACACCTGGCTCTAATAATTCTTCTTCTCTCTCTTCCCTGATTATCCCTCTGTCTTGGGAGAGGGAGCGAGTGATATAGGCACCCAATTTGTGGTTAATCACTTTATTAATACTCATTTCTCTCTGTACAGGACAAGTGTTGTTTATTGTTGTTGGTTTTTACACAGTCTCACTTTGTAGCTCTGGCCGGTCTAGAACTCTCCTTGGATGCCCAGCTGACTTTCAAGCAGATCCACCTGCTTCTGTCTCCGGAGTGCTGTTGTTAACGATGAGAGTCACTGTGCCCCGCCAGGAAATCGTCTTCCGTGTCAATTTTATCTTGGTAAAAGATATTCCATGAAGTAGGCAGATGACTGGGAAAGTAGGCTTTAGAATATATGAAAAGAATAACAATAACTACCATCTTAGTCATGGACCATCTGATTGATCTTAAAATGTAGCATGCAGCCTAATTCAAAATTTTGCCCTAGTAATTCGGTGATTATAACAAATCATTGCAGTCGCCAATTAATCTCTTCTCCAATCGACCCAGCGGCAGTGGTGCATGCTGCCTTGCCTCGGGCCCTAATGTTCTGGCTTCCCACATGAACGACACACATGTACGCAGGCACGCACGCATGCAGCTTTATAGTTTAATATGTCTTAAATAGCTCAATGGTTGGGCTACTCCCAAGCCTTCATGTGACTAACATTTTTCCTCCAATATCCCAGAGTTATTACTTACTAAAATCTATATTCCATTGTTGTTGCCCTAGACCTAGTGGTGTCTAGGTGTGTGTTGGAGGAGGAGGCTAGGGCCGCTCTTCCTGGGCTCTGGGGCTCTTCCGTGTTCTCTCTCTCTCTCTCTCTCTCTCTCTCTCTCTCTCTCTCTCTCTCTCTCTCTCTCTCTGTCATGTACAGGCGTGGCAGGTACTTCTCTCCCAGCATGGTGGCTCTACCCCTTTTCCTCTCCTTTGTTCCTTGCCCAGGAATCATAAAAGTCCCGCCTCTGTCTCTCTGCCCAGCCATTGGCTGCCTGCTACTTTACTTACCAATCAGAGTCGTAAGTGTGGATATGCAGATTCTCGTGCGATTTTGGGGGACCCAATGAACATACTATAAGTAGCATTAGAGCAAAGTCGCAACAACAAATATTGATTAAATTCTTACTACTCACTGTGTTTAGTGTCTTATATGAGCATGTTTTTTGTTTGTTTGTTTGTTTTTTAATTCACACAGCATTTGCAGGGGTAGGGACATTCCCAGACCTGGACAAGTACAGGTTTTCTGTCTATGATATATTTTTTTTTGTTCTGTTTTTCTTTTTTTTTTTAAACTTTTGTGTGAGTGGATGTCTACACCAGGTGAGTGTCTGGTGCCCGTAGTGATCAGAAGAGGGTGTCAAATCCATTGGAACTGGAGTTACAGACCTTTGCGAGCCAACATGGAGGTGCTAGGAATCAAGCCTTTGTCCTCTGGAAGAACAAGTGCTCAAACCACGGGGCGAACTCTCCAGCCCTAACATTTTTTTTTTTTTGAGACAGGACCTGTGGTGGCATTACAGGCATGCACTACTGCCCCTGGCTTTATGTGGGTCTTGGCTTTTAATCCAGAACTTTACCAACTGATCTATATCCCTAGTCCTGTTGATAATATTTCTAACTATGGTCTGGGAGAGTAAAATCTTATTTTCTTCCATAGTTTGTGTGATAAAATATTTAGGGTTTGATTACAGAAAAAGAGACAAAATTTGCTACACTAAGAAGCACGAAGACAGATTAAAAAACTTTTTATTTTTTGTATTTTTTTTTTAAATTTATTTTCGAGATAGGGTTTCTCTGTGTAGCCCTGGCTGTCCTGGAACTCACTCTGTAGACCAGACTGGCCTCGAACTCAGAAATCTGCCTGCCTCTGCCTCCCAAGTGTTGGGATTAAAGGCGTGTGCCATCACTGTCTGGCTGGAGAACTCTTTGGAAGTGAAGTTGATAGGATTTGGTGCCTGTGTAAGTGTGTAGGGGGCACACTCTGAGCTGACTTAGTTGCTGAAAAGATGAGACTGTTACTCATTGATCTGCTCTGTACTCAAGGAAAGGAGAACTCAGGGAGATTTCTGAGAGCATGTTGACTGGTGTACTACTTATGTTGTATCTACATGAACACAATTTAATGAAATGAGGTAAATTATGTGAATAAGTCTTTTCATCAGGAGGCAAGAGAATGGGCCTCTGTTGTCTTTGCCCACTTTGTTTTAAGGTTGTGCATAAAGAATCCTAGCCGTCTTAACTTATAAACTAGTCCTACAGGACTTTTGTAACTCACTGTGGTTGAAAGGAAGGTCAAAGTTCACACAGATGTTTTAGTTTTCTGTTGCTGATATTACAACACAATTAGTCAAAACACCCAGCTGTAGTTCAGAGGTAGAGTGTTTGTCCTCACATGCACAAAGCCATAGGTTCAATTCCAACCCCACCAAAACCAAACCAAACCCAAACCAACCAGGCAAAACCTAATGATGAAAAAAAATAACACAGGTTTGTCATCACACAGTTCTGAATACCAGAAAGTCTAAAATCAAGATGGCGGCAGAGCTGTATTCCTTTCGAAGGCTCTAGGAAAAAAATTGTTTCCTTGACTTTTCCAGAGTCTCCTAGAGGTTGCTCCATTCCTCAGCTCCCTCTACTCTCCTTGACGTTCAAGGCAAGTATTGCAGTATCTTTAAATCCCTCTTACACTTCAGCTTCTATTGTTATGTCTTCTCTGATTGCGAGATTCCTGCCTTCCTTTTTTCAGAGTCCCTGCAATGATACCAAGTCCACCTGGATATTCTAGCTGGTCCTTCCTTGTCAGCATCTTTCATTTCGTCAGGATATTCTTTTTCATCTTGTGTGTTATTCATTTTTCTGGTTACAAAATACTTGAGATACTCACTTTAAAAACAGGACGGTTCTATTTTGGCTTACCGATGTTCAACTTTCAGTCCTCAGGTGCAGGGCTTTATTACTTTGGAATAATGTATGGGTAGCATATCTGGGTGGGAAGAAATGCAGACCATCCACCCAAAGGACCCACTTCTCATTAGACCTTACCTCTGGAAGGTTCTACTTCCCAATAGTGACACAGGCTGGGGACAAAGCCTTTAGGATATAGGGCCTTGGTGGTGGTGGATTCTATGTGCAAAGTATAGTGTCATGTAAAGTAATGCATTTACAGGGGGAGGGGAATTCAGAAGGGAGCCGTCAGTTTTGTGAGAAGACATTGTGTTGTCTGACTCAAATGACCTTGTCTTGTTCTTTATTTTAGGGTCTCTATGCCAGAAGGGTGGGAACAAGGACTTGACATCCATCCTTCCTTCCCTTCATCTCCTTCCAGAGCAGGGAAGGTTTCCAGTGGACTCTCTTCGCCACCAAGGCTCGGTATTTATAGATGCCCCGAGGTGTGGGAACACGGAGCTTATCTTGGTGTGTCTTGCCATTCATCAAGAGATGTTTTTTTTTCATTAGCTGAGGTTTGCTGGCATGTCATGCCATGTTGGGGGAGGACACTGACATGCCACTGAAAAGAGAAGGATATATAAAACAGGAATTACGGCAATCATTTCGGGCTCCTCACATTAGGTGTTCTTCTCTTCTTGGGAGTAGGGCAATTCACCACAATTACGTCTAAGCCACTCCTTGTCAAAGCTTTGGTAATATTAATTACTTTTAAAATTTTTGAATTTTGTATTCAATTTATATAGCTTAAATAATCATTGTCTGTAACAGATTTTCTATAAATAGCCTCCATAGGAAAAAAAATAAGCAGATCTGAGAATTTTATCTAAAGAAATAATCTGGGGCCGGGCGGTGGTGGCACACTGGTGTAATCCCAACACTCTGGGAGGCAGAGGCAGGTGGATTTCTGAATTCAAGGCCAGCCTGGTCTAAAGAGTGAGTTCCAGGAGAGCCAGGGATATACAGAGAAACCCTGTCTCCAAAAAACCAAAAAAAAAAAAAAAAAAAAAAAAAAAAAAAAAAAAAAAAAGAGAGAGAGAGAGAGAGAGAGAGAGAGAGATAATCTGACTTCTAAATATAGATTTTTTTCGTAAAGATGACTAATAATGGTACATTATTATTGCTGCTATTATTGTGGTTATTGCTGCTATTGTTATTGGTATTATTATTGTTATTATTAATTATTTATTATTATTATTATTATTATTATTATTATTATTTTACCTCTGTGGCCATGCCAGGAGAAAGAACTAAATATGGATGTACTGGAGGATACAGTCCCACAAGGCAGAAATTCTTGACTGGTCAAGTTAAAGAAAGACACGAGGGCAGAAGTGTCTTTGGTGGAACAGTTAAATCATTTCATCTGTTTGAAGGAAGAAGGCTGGGCCAGAGGCCAGGATCCAGCCAAAGCACCAGGACTGGTTTGGAAAATAAAGCTGTCCTTTTAGAGACAGACGCTATTAGAGTTCTGTTAATACCACATCAAGAAATTTAGAAGCTGGATTGACACAAAAAAACAAGTATCAGAGGAACAGAACCAGGAAGGAAACAGGGCCAGGAGTTATTGTTTTCCCTTTAAAGAGTAACACTCCACAGTTAATTTCAGTTCTAAGGTGTGCATTTGTCTCATGCGTTCAGTCAACAGTTAATTACTACTTACTGTGTGTCAATCACTGTGATGGGTGGCTGATTTCATAAGAAATTATACAATTTATAGGGAAACCAACCAGCTATAAACATCTCCATCATTTTACCCCTAAATTCTGTGCTTAGCATTTAGAAAGAATAAGTATTTAGACTATATTTTATGATAGGTACTTCCCCAAAAATTAAATGATAAAAAATAAAGGATAAAAATTGTAGCCCTTCAGGATATTTCACACATACCTTTTTAACCCATCGTCACCTTTCATGATCTTTGAGGTGATTTTTAAAGATAAGATACTTTCAGCAAATTATTCTTTCATTTGCTTTGAAGGTGGGGTTGTGGACACAGCAGTGAGAGGCTCAGAACTACTGGATTTGGTGACTATGTTTGAATAAGTTACCTCTTTGAAAAGCCAAATAGCCCGGCATTATTCTGGGTGGTTCATGGTGCAGCCTGCCTGAGAGGCCTGGCAATCAATAGTTGTCTCCGGAAGAGCTGCAGCTATGATTTTTCTTGAACTGACAGAAATGTTTGTCCCAGAAGTTGCTAAGTGGCATGACTGAATCTTAATCCTCTTGCTAGGAAAGGAATGTGTTTGTTACAACCAATTTATGATAATCCTAGCCGGATTTGATTTGCGTGGTGCTTACAGAGAGGCCAGGGAGGATGAAGCGCTTACCGACTGCAGACTCACTTAACCCTCCCTCCAGAAGGGTCAGAGCTGTTTTGTAACTCCGTTGTCAGCCCCATTCTGAAGATGAAAAGATTGAGTCAAAGAGAGGCTAAGCATTGGCAGAAGGCCACAAAACCAGTAAGTAGCAGGGCCAGGCACAAATACAGTTAACATGCCTCCATTCGCTTGCCTTTCATAAACGAATCCAATAACCTCGATGTTATTATTCAAACGGAAGACCTTGCCGGTTTGTCCCGGTCCATCCTACCCTTTGCTTGATTTTCTGGCTCTTCCGGTTTGGATGATGGCTTTGTAATTGCAGATCTTTGTGGTACTTAATTGCAAAAGAATATTTGGAATACACTCACTTAAAGCGAACACCAACTGTATAAACCTAGAGAGATTTGATTCTGGCCTGTAATGACCAGTAGCTCTCCAATGACGGGTATAAAAAGTGCGGCGACTAGGGGGCACCAAGAAAGCTTCCTCATCCAGGACTTCAAGCAGGCACGCTACTCATTTTCTCTGCTGGGTAGTGGTGGGAGCTAGGTGGCCCAAAGGGGTGAGGGCGTGTGTGTGTGTGTGTGTGTGTGTGTGTGTGTGTGTGTGGACTTGAGTCTCCCGGTTACCGTGAGCCTCTCAGTTCCAGGCTGGGCGTCTTCTGTTCAAGACACAAAAAGACTCTTCGCAGTCTTGGCCAGAGTGCTGGACTCTACCACGCAGAGCTAGTCCCTTGAGACATAGGAGGAGCTTGGGCACATCCTTGGCCGACCTCTGGGTGTCAGGGACATCACCCTGGAATGAGAGGAGGGGAGAGGGGAAGGGGCTTGGAAGTGCGTGGGTTTGAGCTTTTCCCGAGCTCTAGTCACTCCACCTTTGACCTCCGCCTGGCTCGCTTTGTCGCCGCCGCCCACCTGGGCGCCCGGGACTGCTGCTCCCGTGGGTGTCGGCTCCCCAGGCCCCACTAGGCTGCTGCCTGTGGAGTACTCCGGGTCCCTAGTCTTCCCTCCCCCCACCCCGCGCCGCCCTCTGTCCCTTGGTGCCAGACAGGCTGGTTCTCTGCCCTTTGGGTCGGTGCGCGCTGGTGGGTTTGGCCTGCGCGGCGACGGCGGCGGCGGCGGCGGCGGCGGGGGGAGCGAGTGAGCGAGCGCAAGGGGCGGGCGCGAGTGCTTGTGAGTCACCGGTACCTGGAGCGCTAGCGACGCAGAGCCAGCAGCGCACAGCCCGAGACGGAGCCTAGTGCCAGCGTCGCCGAGCGCGGCCTGCCCCAGGCCCCGCCGCGCCCCCTTGCACCTCTCCAGGCCAGTTCGCCAGCGCCCGAAGCCCTTCTGCCTGCCCCGAGGTGGCGCGGGGTTCTCCGGGGGATGTCACAGCGGCTCCTCGGAGCCCCCAGTCCCCGCTGCAGCAACAGCCACCGCCCGCGGGAACCGCGACAATGAATCCCCAGTGCGCCCGCTGCGGGAAAGTGGTGTATCCCACGGAGAAAGTCAACTGCCTGGATAAGGTGAGCGAGGGGACGTCTGGCCAGCCCGGACCTGCCGGGCTCCGGGTTGCACCTGTTCCAAGAAGTTTTGGCACCTGGGTTGGAAAGATGAGTGGGTTGGTATGTTTCGTGGGTCTCGTCACAGGGAGAGGATGCTCGAAGGAAGATCCCAGCCGTTGTGTCTGAGATCTCCGCGAATGGATGATAGGGGTGTTGGAACTGGGAAATGCTTTTGTCCTGGGTGTAGGGTGCGCGACATCCACCCGGCTTCCTTGAAGGACGCATGGCAGCCCCGGCACCGAGGAGGCAGGATGGGGACGTAGTAGCTAGGCTGAGCCACCCGGGGGCTAGACTGAGAACACAGGAGCTAGGCTGAGCACCCAGCAGCAGCCGGCTGAGTCACCCAGGAGCCAGGCTGCGAACCGGCTGTGGGGGGGGGGGTGCAGTTTGACAAGCCGCGCCCCCTCCCCCGTCCAGTCTGTGTCTTCCTCCCCACTGCACGGACCTTGACACCTTCACCCAGTCCCCAGAAGTTCTGGAAACACAGGCTTCAGGAAAAGGAAAACAGCAATTAATATATTGTAGGGTAGCCGTTGGTTGCCGCAGTGCTAAGAATAAAACCTCTAGGAGAGACCCAGCCCAGTGTAGCAAGCTGACCCACCCGGAGGGCGCCTGTTCCACCAGGGTGAATTCCAGAGGAAGTGGCTTTAGCTGGGTCGCTGCAGCTTTGCCCTTCCTGGGTGTGGATAGAGTTGAACAGCTTGGGAGACAGACCCAGTGTGTTCCCCGGTGACTGACAACTGAAACCAGTCGTAGGCGGTCTCAGTGAAATTTGCATTTGGTGTTACAAATGCCACTGTAGCGTAAGCCTTCATCCCAGACAGGGACGACGTTCAGCAATTTAGTGGAAGCAATGGGGATGGGGACAAGGGTACTTACATAGTTCACCTCTGCTACTGTGAGTTGTCTGACTTCTGGTGGACACACGTGTGTGTAAATCCTACAAACAACACTTAGATGTTTGGAAAGAGAACCCTTTTCGTTTAAAGCTACACCACCAGCTCAATTTTTCCATTAACTGAGCTCAGGGTTCCTTTTTGGCTATGATATGCATAGACCCTTGACATTTCTTCCATTGTGAGTCTAGAGTGGCTAGATTAATTTAAAACTCAACTTTAACCCTGTCTGATTTCTTTACTGAATTGAAAATAGATAATCGCGTGTGACTACCTACAGTCATTTCCTGGTAGTATTATCAAAAGGACTGCCTTCTCTGCCCATTCTGTCCAGAACTGGTATTGCAATGAAATGTTAAGTATTTGTTTTTGTTTTTCTTTCCTTCTCAGTATTGGCATAAAGGATGCTTCCACTGCGAGGTCTGCAAGATGACTCTCAACATGAACAACTACAAAGGCTATGAAAAGAAGCCCTATTGCAATGCGTAAGTCCTGCCAGTGTACTCTGCCAGGTGTGGCCCAGCATGCCTGCTTAAGTTAGTAGACATGCCTCTTCTGAAGAACTGACTCACGGTGCCACCCAGGTGTGCAGGTGGCCAATTACCTGTTTATGCCATAGACTCCACGGTCACTTACTGCGTTGAGGGTCACTGTATTTCTGCCCTGCTAACGTGTAGGGTAATTCATGTGACTTCACCACCAGGTTGGCTTTTGAGGCTCACAGCATTGCCGACTTAGGGACAATTATTAGAAGCTGCAGAATTTACCCACTGAGAATGCGTGGGCTCTGACATGCATGTCAGGTAGATCTCCATTTTAATCACATGCCAATTTCCGCTGAAATCATAGGATGTTGCTATCTTGCAATTTTATATCTGAACGTTGTTGCTAGGGAAAGGAGCCTCATTTGCTTGATCTTCACTGAAACCATAACCCCAGGTGTTCTGGGGTTTAAACGGGGAATGAAAAGGTTAGTATCGGATCTGCTGTCACAGGTCTTCTGTAGTAGACAGTGTTCTTCCAGGAAAATAAAGCATTGGTGCCTCTTTGATGGGCTCCCTGGAGGGCACATTCTAGGCAATATTAGCTAGCATTGACAGAGCATTTACCATGCTTAGAGTTATGTCAGGGCCATGCTTAGAGTTTTGTATACCGAGTTACTTAATCTTTAACAAATTCCTGTAAGTAATGATGGCCACCCTTAACACCCCCTCCATAACAGGTATGAAACCAAAGTTTGGGGTGTGTGTGGGGGAAGCTAAGCTTCAGGATAGGTTTAGATCACTTCCAGAGGCTGTGAGTGACTCCACATTGGGCTGAACTTCCAACCTCTGGAAGTTATTGCCCTGGGGCCTGTGTTTCTCCACTCCCCTGAGCACCCCTGGGGTCGCACAATGGTCATTTAGTCCTGATTGTTGATCTTTCTCTTCCCAGTTTCCCTGTGTCAGGACCAGGCCTAGAGGTGACCCAGTGACCTCTAGACAGACACCAACCTTTTAGCTGACACACCGGGCAGGACTTCCTCCTCCTCCCCAGAGTGTTTGAAGCACCTTCACAGGCCTCTGGGAGACTGAGGGCCTGTTTGTCTTCATCTTGTACAGGAAGGAGTGTATCGTAGTCAGCAGATCCTTGATAAACAAACAATGTGCTCAGACCTCTGGTGCAGAACTTTTAAAATTATCTGGGGGCTGGGGAGGTGGCTTGGTGGGAAAGAGCATCTGTGCCTGTAACCTCAGCACTAGGGGACCAATGGGACTTGCTGGCCACCGACCTCGGCAGGTTCCATGGACTTCATGTCAAGGGAAGAAGATAGAGAGAGTGACAGGTGCTACCCTCCTCTAGTCTCCTTGTGTGTGCACAGAAGTTTCACTCACATACTGGCAGATACACACATACAGTATGGTAGAGAATTACAGCTTTTTTTTTTCTCTTGAGTTTCTTTCTGGTCTAATTTAGTGTTCCCAGGTATACAGCAGCTTTCCAGGAACTTAGAATTTTGAGGACTGAAGAGAATTCAGGACTTCCTTGGATAACTGCAGGGCACAGATAGTCCTCAAATCTGTTCTCAATATTCCCAGACCAAATATACCTCACAAAACAAACAAACAAACAAAAAAAAATCAAAAGCAAAAATGAGACTTTGGTCTTCTGCTTCTCTAAGAAGGATAAACAATTGGTTCTAGATCAAAGGCAGGTGCAGGGGGGTAGCTGAGAACCCATAAACAAGATAATTGTTCTTTATGAAAGTCAACCATCCCTCCTCTAAGTGTTTAACTTGTGGCCTTGTGGCCCCAGCTCTGGAGCCTGGCGCTTACCCCAGCGTATAACAATGCCTTCTGGGGTCCCCAGAGGGCCTTAGAGGGGGAAGCAAAATACGGGGGAAAAAAGAAGAGAGAAAAACACAATTGGAAGAGAGATGCAGAGGCAGAGTGATTGAGTGAGAAAGGAAGGAAAAGAAAAGAAGAGGAAAGGAAGGTGGGAGGTAGGTGGTTTACTTGGTGCAGGGCTTGTACACAATCATGAGGACTTGAGGTCTTTCCCCAGAAACCATAGGGAAAAAAGCATGGTGCTCTGCCCTTGTGATTTCAGCACTGGGGAGGAGGAGTCATGTGGGTCCCTCAGGCTAGCTGGCCAGCCAGGCTGGCGAGCTCCAGCCTAATGAGAGACCTCTTTTCACCAACCAACAGTGTAGACAGCTGTTAAGAATAATACCTGTGGTTGATGTTTGGCCTTCACATGTATGTTCACATACCCACATGCACATGAACACTGTTTATCTCTCTCTCCCTCTCCCTCTCCCTCTCCCTCTCCGTCTCCCTCTCCGTCTCCGTCTCCATCTCTCTCTCTCTCTCTCTCTCTCTCTCTCTCAAAGGAAAAAAATATGAAGCAAGTGAAGTCATTGGTTGTTCTGGAACTCAAAAGTTCCACTCTTTCTGCTTAAGTCAGCGCAGCTTAATGAAAGAGTTTGCTGCAAGATTTGAACAAGTTAGGAAGGGCTGGTTTGAACTCTGACTTAACAGTGAACTAGTGCCCAGAAGGACTGGGATTTGAACCGTCAAACAGAAGAACTCCATCAGCCAGGGAATGACCGACCATGTGGTTCCCTAAGCTTGAGAATTAGTTTTCGAAAATAATTTTAGATATCTCTAAATTAAATATTTATAAATTTTGGTTACTGGTGTTTTGTCATTAATTTGAACTAGAAATTTTAGAGTACCACCTGGTTCTTTTGCTTAATATTGGGCCTGGCAGCTCACTTTTCTGAACAGATGAAAGGAAGGTAGGAATCCTTTTCTTGGATGAACGAGAGAGAGAGAGAGAGAGAGAGAGAGAGAGAGAGAGAGAGAGAGAGAGAGAGAGAGAGCCGATGTTTTATATGTGTCTAATTTAGCTCGAGTACTCATCCTATTGTCAGCACACTGTCTTCAGAAAATAAGGCTTCATGTGTTGCGTGTTCTGCTTACCATGATGTTTCCAGGCTCAGAATTGTCCTCTGTCCTCAGTCTCTGTTTTTTTTAAGGGCATGTGTTACCGTGTGATCCGGTCCATGTGGATTGTCCTCCAGGGATCATTCACATCTGCTCTAATTCACGTGGTGTTTGTCAATCATCTGTTCCCTGTAGTCCCTGACAGAAGGGCAGCCATAATTTCTCTGGGTCAGTGGTGGAAAATGGATTCTCTAATGAATTAAATGCCAAGAAAATAGAACATTTTCTGTCTGTTCGTGGAAAGCAACATTTTATCTGTACCTAATCTGGTTCAGTAGTTGACACACACATATGCTCAAATGTCACTTTTTAATCTGAGAATCTTAAAAGAAGAATACAGTTGTTCTTTAGTATCTGAGGCCTATAGGTTCTAGCAACCTGTCCCCCATCTCCATAGCAATATTGGTAGATGCTCAAGACTCTAAGAGAAAATGATGCAGTGTTTGCATATGACCTGCACATGTCCTCCTACATACTATGTCACCTCTAGATTACTTTATAAGCAATAAGTATGTATCATATACTTATTATACATATAATCATAAGCCTTTAGATTACTTATATAAGCACAAAGTAAATGCTATGCAAATAGTTCTCACAATGTATTACTTAGGTGATGATGAGAGGAGAAAATCCTGCATGTGTTTAGTATAGATAGATATTTTCCAGAAGCTTTCATTTGAAAGTAGGCGAACCTACAGATATGGCCGCCACAGGTAAGAAGGGCAGATTTTTACATTGGCAGTGTGTGTGCTTCTTACCTGGAGTCAACTTTTATTAACCTTTTGACAATTTTACTTTATACTTTTCTCACACATCTAATTCTATACATTTTAAAAAGCTATTGGCCAGTTTCATATATTGTCATACGTCATCCCTAAATATGATATCCTGCACTAAGAAGATATTTTCTTCAAGAATCACAGAACCATTTTCATGTGTAAGAAAATAAAAATTTCATAATATTTACATTTGGTCCATGTTTAACCTACATTTCTTTCATTGTCCTGAGATTGTCCTTTTTAGTTGTTTATGTGTAGGTGTGTGTGCAAATTCATGCATGTTTTATTTTAGGATCAGACCAGGGTACATAGTTTATATTTAGTTAGGAAAATACCAACTTTTCCTGGTTACTACAAGTTCAGTGTCAGGCATTCAAATTCTGATGTCAGTTCTCTTGCCTTAGATAGCCTCTCAAGAGAGTTTTCATGCAGAGTACTTATATAGTATTTTCTTTTAGACAGTATAATGAGTAATTAACTTGAGACCCTTTGAAATAAATATTAATATTGTGCTTAAAAATTTGAAAGCGTAAGCACAGGCATTCTCTTTGTAATTGATACCTGAGGGTATCTTTTTTTAATGGAACAAGGCAGTGAATACTTCTTGGGTTTAGATGCGCTGTCTGTTTATATTCTCACATGTTTAGATAAGATGTAAGTATTCTGTTTACCCTTATGCAAAGAAGGACATGTATAAAATGTAATTTACATGGTATTTACATTTTGATCTTTTTTCATAGGATGATCAAAATAGAGTGTATCCTCAGAATGAGGTTGAATACAATGCACATTTAGTTCCTAGCACATCAGCGAATGCTATTAAAATATTTAAAAACAAACTGGTCTACTTGAGTACGTGCCATGTTTTCACAAGCCTTTAGACTTCACAAGCCAGCAGTGGCTTCTTGTTTAGCACATTCAGGATTCTGCATCTTAGAACTTGCAAAGCAAAGAGGACTGAGCGGCGGTTTTTACCGCTTAGAGGTGCTGGGGAAATAACACGAGATGGTTAGACAAAAAGCACAGCTTGTATTTATGCGTGAATTATATGCCAAGCTAAACTACAAACACTTTGATACCCCACATGCCACACTAAGAATATAAACCCCAAGGCCATTTGTCAAATTATTTAATTTATTGTGTGTGAAAGTCAAATTTGCATTTATTATGTGTTTGTAACAAAAAATACATTGGTTCTCAGAATTTTCTGAGAAGACATTATTGCTTAGAAGTAGCAATATCAATGACTGGACATTAGTATGCTGCCACCAATGTCTCATTATCTTGGGACTGGGGAGGGAACAGATAAAGATGGTGATGCAGTAGTTTATTATGACCGTGACAATAATTTTCCTAAATCATTCCTTCTGTAGATTTTGGGGGTGGGGTAGGGAACATTTGTTTCTACTGTGTCAAATGTATCTTTAATTATGGAAAAAAAAACCCAGCAAAAAATCCAAAACCCACAGATATCTGTGCTAAATATGTTTAGTCACCCTTCCAAATAAGATTCCCTCTCACCAAAGAGTCTTACTTTACATGATTTTGTTGGATTTTTGAAAATGAAACAGCAGGAACCGTGTGGTGTGTTGCCTTTACTCTCTCTCTCTCTCTCTCTCTCTCTCTCTCTCTCTGGCTGCATTAGTGATTCCTCCAGTGAATATTCATTGCTTTTCTCCAGCCTGGAAGATGCTGAGTTGGGCGCTGCTCATTAAGAGCCGCCCAGAATGGCCAGCGCTCCTGCCATGCTGTCTTGAGGGTGCTTATCTAGGCCAACGTGCCCCTGGCTCTCACTTACCGGTTCTCTGTGGTACTCTTTCTGAGGTTATCAGAGGACAGGGAAGGAAAAGTAATGAAATGTAAACCAGAGCTCCAGGCCCACTCCACCTCCTGTTTCTCTTATCTTTGTGTGTGCCTTCCAAATTTGGTCCTGTGACACTCCGTGGCCTCAGATTATTTCAAGGGGATTTGTGAGTTTCCTGGTCTTAAGTGAACAGTGGTTACTGAAGAAGGTTTCATGAGCTGCAGCCTGTCATTGACACTTTTGAACCCGACATAGCTGGCTTTGAATCTCGATGCTATTTTGTCCTATAGAGCAAGTCTTTGGTTTATTTGTTCTTCCTCTGTAAGATAAGATTGGTCCTAGCACATATTGTTGACTTTTGTAACTGTGGGACAAAAATGCCTGAAAGTAGCAACTTTAGAGACGGGAGGTTTATTTGGACTCAAAGTCCTGGAGGGATCGCAGCTCATCACAGTGGGGAACTTGTGGGGGAGCTCATCACAAGGTGGTGGCAGGCCAGAAGCAGAGCAAGAAAGCAGACGGGGCTGTGGCTCTCAAGGTCCACTCTCTAGTGGACCTTGTCTTGGTGTGTGTGTTTGTGTGTGTGTGTGTGTGTGTGTGTGTGTGTGTGTGTGGTGCTGGGAATCAAACCTGAGGTCTCATGTGTGCCAGGCAAGCACTGTCTCACTGGAATCACACCGCCAGCCCCTCACCAGGTTTTCACACAGTAGGAAGGAAGAAAGACAAGAATTAGCAAACATAGAGAAACCATGAGTGTGCACTTGAGCACTAAAAGTTTGAGACAGGCTAGTTCATAGTTATGTTCCCTGGACACCAGGGATCGCTGAGATCTGCCTTGGATACAGTGAGGATGGGTGTGTTAATTGACTGGAAGTGGTCCCTTAATGGATTTTAACTGCTGTTGCTTTCAAGGTCTCCCTGCCAGCCCCATACTTTTCCTGGGGGCTGACCCAGCACCCTCGGCCCCTCGATCAGCTGTGGCACAGACATACCATGCTGTGTGGGAACCCTGGCTGTGTCTACTCTGGGAACGGAGTGTTCTTTCTTGCTTACCTGATTGTCCCCTGAGCCTGCCACTTAGACGATGCTCAGTTAAAATTAAGCCTCTCTTGGGGACGTGATGATGCTAACATCTCGGAGTGTGCACTTTGTATTCAATCCTCATTCAGCATGGCACCCAGCTGGGTTTCTCTAGGAAGGCAAGCAGAAGTTGGACAATCTAGAAGCTAGATGTTGGCTAGGCTTTGGAGAGCCTAAAAGGTAGTTTATCCAAAACTGAGTAAGAAAGCGGGATGGTGGGGGGGTGGGGGCTGGGGGGGGGGGTGGGGGGTGGGGGGGGTGGGGATAGGGGTGGGGTTGGGGGTGGGGGTGGGGGGGGGTGGGGGGGTGGGAATGTCCTTATGGATGGACTAGGCTTGTGAATCTCAGTCTTGAATAATGGGATTCAGTGTTGTTGCTAAGAGGTTGTGTGTAAGCATTCCTTATCCGTGTTTGTATAATTTCCTCTAAGTTTTATTATATTTTGTAAAGTGGGAAATGTTTTCTCCTTAGCAGGAACCTCACAAAGATTAAATGGGTAGGGGATATTTGTAAGCCTCAATACATCAATGGAACCTATTAAGTACCCACCTGTCACTTTAGTCCATCCTGTTATTTATCACAGCATGTTGGTGATATAGTCTAATATTTCTCAGAGACTAGAGAAAATGTCAGTCTTAAAAGGGACAACTTCAATGGAAGACATTGTGACATGCTGGAGTTCTGTTGAGCACGCATTAGAACATGCCAGCCTGCCTTGTCGTTGCATATGCTGAGGGGAAAGAGTGTATTTCTTGACCTAAACATTTATATTAAAAGGGTGATAGATTTTACCTCCTCGTCCCCTTTTGTGCCCTCTCCTTCCTTTTCTTCCTCTTGGTGGTTGAAAAGGGGACACTTTCTATCACATAAAAAGTTCTAGAACATATTTGAAATGTTCTGCTTCTCGGGCCTTCTATTTAGCCACTGACAAAATTTGACTCATGGCAGAGGACTGGGTTTACAAGCCACGCACGGATTTCCTGGCCATTTGAAAATATTTCCAAAAGGTGCCTTTGATGCTCTCCTTCTTCTCCCTTACAGTGATGTATTTGTTATGGAATGATGTGAGATTAGCTAAGATTCCAAGATGAAGCACAGGAAATACCTTCTGAGTCCCGGTGAAATGAAGGTCGACCCAAGATATAGATGTGTGAGCTCAAAAGCTTATTGATTATGTGTCGAGGCTGGTGTAAGGGCATGCTGTTGTATGCCTTCCTGGACCGTTTTTAGATGAATGTTTTACGAAGTAAAACAGGAAGAAAGTCAGGATGTGAGAATGGTGCAGACGTTGCTGTGCACAGTGCCCTATCCTCCGGTGCGCTGAGCCCCTTTCGGTCGCTAAGGAAGAGGTTGCATCTTGTTTCCTTTCCGTTTCTACGGTAGCATGACCAGGCTGATCTGGGCTTTTAGCACTAGAAGTGGGATCTTGGGTAATATTTATGAGCGGAGTTTCCAGCACAGTTCAGAGCCTGAGTAAAAAGGATTGTTATTGATTCTTCTGTGCACAGATTTGCTGCTGGAACCCAGCAGAGCTCCTCTCATGGACCAAATGGCTCTTCAGCCTCTGATTGAGACTGGATAAGGCTGCTGACGTAGTTGTGGAGGGGGGAAATTGTGAAAGGACCAGGCTTAAGCATCTATGACTGTTTATTGTGGAGGTGGGAACCCAATGCTAATTTTATTTGTATTTATTTAGCTTTGCCTTTTCTTAATGCAGCCCTGGAAAGAGAGGCCTTGCGGTGTTTAGCTTCTGTTTACTTTGCTATAATCTCTTGGTTCATTCCCACTGAATTCTAGGAGGGTCTAGAAGGCAACCAGTTCAGTGTATGCATCCCTAAATCACGTGGATTCAGAACTAGACTGGTGGTCTGTCGCGTGCTTGCTACAGCTCAGTGGTTTAAAAAGATCTTAGACAAGAATCCTTGATTAGCTCCCCCGATGCCCATTATTCATCAAAGGCAGATACAAACCAACACTGAGCACTTGGAGCGAGCGTGGTGGTACTCAGCCAGGGGCTTGCAGATCTGAACGGCACAGGGATGCTAATACTGAATATGGTCTTTAAATAAGACTTCATGATCCATTAGCTGATCAACAGAATGTCTTCTACTAAATTCAGGCAAGGGCAGGTGCCTTCAGTCAATGCACACATCAGTAGAGAAGGCCTGCTTCCACTGGTAACCGGTCCCTCCAGAGGATCCGATCCTCTCTCCTGGACTCCTCATATGCATACACCTCCCCCCCCCACAATAACCATAACTGTAAGTAACAAAGATAAATCTTTTTCTAGAATGAGAAGGCCTGCTCTACTCAAAGGTATTTAAAAAGAAGGGTCTTGTAATTTTGAGTTGCATGTGTATGTCCATGAATGGCTATGTACAGGTGAGTGCAGTTCCCTGCAGAGGTCAGAGGAGGGAGTTGGATCCTCTGGAGCTGGAGTTAGTGGTGGTGAGCCCCAAGACATGGGTGCTGGAGACTGAACTAGGATCCTTTGCAAGAGCAGTATTGGCTGCTAACCTCCAAGCCTGCTCTCCAGCCTCCTTGGATGGATTCTTGATAGTCTGATGCTTTGGATGACTCCTGGTGTTCTTTCAAGGCTGCTCTCCCGCCATCTCTCCACGTTCTTAAACTTTATCCACCCCATCCTCTCTTCTTGTCTCCCTCTCCACATACTCATGCCTTAGCCCTTCCCAGGTCCAGTCTTTCTTACCAGGATTTCCCAGTGACCTGACTCATGCTGGCTAACTTGTCCTTTGAACATTCCTGCATGGGCATGCTTATCTTTCTGTGTGTGATTCTGGTCATCATACTCTGTGTATAGATGCATCTGGTTGTACTCCCTCGCCTACAGGAAAGAGCAGATTGGATTTCTAACTGATGTTCACAATCACCTCTCTTCTATCCTTATTTCGGCACCCCATCCCTCTAGCCACCCTTGGCTGCTGGCTCTGAGGCCTTTATTGAGTTTCTTAGCTGAAGTCTCAGTGATTTCGCCTGCAGTGATTTCACCTGTGTCATTATAGACTGTCTCTTAGGAGTAAGAATTGATTAGCATTATAAATGAGCTTAGCAAAATTTTGAGAACACAGTAAGCACTAAGGGAAGTAGAGATAAAAGTAGAGACTTTTATCATGATTTACTAAAAATCTATTTATTCTTGTTCATGCTATGTGTATGAGTCACATTTCTCTTCAAAGCTCTGACTACCTTTGGTGAAACACATTAAATATGCCAGTCAACTATTAGACTTTCCCCGTATGCATTCATTATCGCTTTTGTTTTTAGTCTTTGGCTGTGCACACAACTCTACATACTACAGTATGGTCAGTAAGGACATGGAGGTCGAAGGACACAGTCTTGAATGTTTCCATCTTGTTTGATGCGGAGTCTTTCATTGTGCGTGACTATATGTGTAAGGCTAGCTGGCCCATGAGTCTCTGGAGCATTTCCTGTTTCTGCCTCCCATCTTGACATTTCTCCAGCATGTCTCTGGTTTTTATGCCCCCCGTTTACCACATTATTTATTTATCCAATTTTTTTTTCCATTTTTCAAAACAGGGTTTCTCTATGAAGCCCTGGCTGTCCTGGAACTCTATTTGTAGACCAGGCCTTCCTTGAACTCACAGAGATTCACCTGCCTCTGTATCCCAAGTGCTGGCTTAAAGGTGTGTTCCACCACACCTGGCTTTATCACACATCTTAATGCACATTTTGAAGCACAGTTGCCTTGGTTACCTATTTGATTTTTGGCTGAGATTGGAACGTGGAGGTTCTCGGCCTGGGCTTGGAGGTGGACTTGGGGCCAATGGAAAGCAAGTCAAGTGCACGAAGTTTGCATTTTTAAGGGACTATTGCTGGCAGATATGTTGACAGTGAGTGTTGCAATATTACAAAGTGGTGCTGGGTTGGCATCACTCCACAAGGGAGGACATGGTCCCCAACAAGAAGGGTTGCTACTTGAGATTCCAGCCACAGTTAAGGAGTTCTCTGTTACTTGCATTCTTGACCAACTGGCTGGAAATTTCAGAGTGACATCAACTCTTTCAGATATGACAATGAGTTTGGATGATTCATAGAACTCAGCAAGAAACTGGGGGAGGCATGATAAAAGTACACTGAATGGAATCCTCAATAAATTAATTAGAAAAAAATATTTTATCATCAAAGACACAAGCCAAGGGGTGGGGGAGGCAATGGCTCGCTGGGTAAGTGTTTGCTTCGTATGTATAAGGACTTGAGTTCAGATCCCAGCACCAAGCAAAAGGCAGTTGTATCTGTCTGTTGGGAATGGACACAGCCAGTGGGGGATCACTGGGGTTTGCTGGCCAGGCAGCCTAGACAAAAAAATGGTGAGCTCTGGGTTCAGTGGGAGAACCCGGTGATGAACACAGTGACAGGTGAGCCACTCAGCTTCCTGCTCTGGCTGCTCTGCACCTGGGCTTGTACACGTGTGTGTACTTGTACACACACGAATACAAACACAACAAAAAGAAGAACCACCACAACTCAAAATCCCCTCATACAAAGATACATAGGTCAGAATCTGGGAGAATCCTGGACACTGTGAGGCAGATTTTTGCTCCATGGCACTAGAGTCTGTGATTTCCCCGGATACAATAATGTGCTCAGCAGCTAGGATTCCCCACCAGGTTCTGATATCCAGAGTATTTACTGGAGTTTCATTACTTCGGTACAACTAATAGAGTCATTTGACATGTGATTGTTCAGTCTCTAATCCCCTCCACTCTCTGGAAGAGGTCAGCTGACATAACCCTACTTAAAGCCCAAATGAATGACATGGTCTTTTGGAATAGCCAGTCCTGCTTTGAGCTATCTTGACAGCAAACAGTTCAGTTTGGTCCATGGGACTCATGAAGGACAGAGGCACTCCAATTCCTTGGGAAAGTCCAAGTATTTAGAGTATGCCTGTCAGAAACTAGAGACGAAGGCCACTTAAATTCCTCTCTACACAATAGCCGTGCACCACCTGCCTTTGTCAATGTGGTCTTTGTTTGTATTACAAACCTTGTTGTCTCATTACAGTATGAAGATAACTATCTGTATTTAGTCACTTAACAGAAGTTAGGAAACACACACACACACACACACACAGAGAGAGAGAGAGAGAGAGAGAGAGAGAGAGAGAAAGAGAGAGAGAGAGAGATGCCTTTGTAAGAGGACCTAGCCACCTCAGGACCTCGAGACCCTCAGGAACTCTGTAGATCTGGCCTTATAAACAAATCTTTTCTATAAGCTTCTTTGAGGGTAGGGATGGTTCTAATTTTCTCTCTGTGCTCAGACATCTGCAGTGTTTCCATGACATCTAATAGAGAAGATTGTCCAGGCAGCTTTGTCAGGGACACAGTGAGCCTTTTGGCTCTCTGAGTCACATTATAGTTCAGCTTTATTCCAGGCCAACAATGGACTCAATGAGAATGCAGACGTTTCTGATCATAAGAATCCATGTGGCAATTCTTGCCAGAACTGGCCCTGCTTGGACTGATAATATACTTGATCAGTAACACACGCTTCTGAGGAGGTAGAATGCTGACATTTATAGCTAGTTGGTTCATCACTGATGTGCACTTGTACAATGGCTGAAAAAAATAACATTTTAAAAAGTAGCTTATGAAAATTACTTTTTTATATGACTGTTTCCTAAACTCTTAGAAGCAAGTCCTGCAGGCCCTTTTACCCCCTGTTGCGCTGATAAAATACTCTGTCAAACAAAACATTATGAAGCAAGTGTTTATTTTGGCTCACAGCTCAAGGGTACATACAGTCCTTAATAATGGAGAAATTAAGATGGCAGGAACTTAAAACAGCTGGTCACATCACATCCACAGCCAGCAAACAGAGAACAATGAATATTTGCTGCTACTTAGTCCTTTCTCTGCTTATATAGTCTAGGATTCTGGCTAGGGAATGGTGCCACCCACAGTGGGCAGGTCTTCCCGCCTCAGTTAGTGTAATCAAAATAACCCTCCACTGGTATATCCAGAAGCTGGTCTATGGTAAGATTCTAGATTCTGTCAAATTGACAATTAACAGCAACTGTCAAAAATGAATATTAGATAAAAACTTGTGTACACATTCATTTGCATATCACGCTTATGTTCTTGTAAATATGTTTTCCCTGCAAGTTTAATATACTTAAGGATCAATGAATTCATTCACTCATGAATGAACATTCTATGTGTTTGCGTGCACACATCCACATGTCTGTTTTGTTCCTCAGGTGCATTCCATCATATTTTGAGGTAGGGTCTCTTACCAGCCACATAAGTGAGCTAGTGGGTCCCAGAGATTGGCCTGTCTCCCTCTCCCTGGTGCTCAGATTGCAAGTATACTCACTTCTTGTTTTTTTTTTTTTTTTTTTTTTTTTTAATGTGAGTTCTGGGATCGACTCCCAAGCTCTGCACTAATGGAACCATCTCCAATCTCCTTTCTTCTTTCATGGAACAATTTTATTTTCTCGTGTCATTTTCTGTCTTTTCCATTCCCAGAACTTTATAGACAGCTTAGTGGGATCTGTGCTCCCCCACCCCATCCTCCTGATTTTTCTCTTTGACTCTGTTTAAGGTCTTTCCTGTTGCTAGTGACGCAGTTCTCTGGTTTTCTTAACGTTTACGTGAAATTCTATTTAAAATTTGTAGATGCTTTAGGCACACAATAATTAAGGGTTATTCCTGTCGGGAATAGAAACACCATATTAGCACAGTTCTTCCTCCCAGGCTGCTAAAGAAGGCTCCTTGTCTAGAGGGTTTGCCTCTGTGCTCTCTCTCTCTTTTTAAATGGTTCTTATGTAACACTGGGTTTAATTGCCTGGGAGTCTGGAGCTGGGTTATTTGTGTGTCTCCTATATGCTGAGCACCTGGAGGCTGAGTGGTCTGTGCCCTGGAAGGGTTCTACTAAATGGCCGCCTGGCAGATGTTTCTTCCTCCAAACAGCGATGACACAGCAGATGAGGAGTAAACACGCTTGGGGACTTTAAAAGTGTACTGATTCCAGCCGATTATGGTGGCACATGCCTGTAATCCAAAGGGGGAGAAGGCAGGCTGGGGATACAGCTCTGCTGGTACATAAGTGTTTGCCTAGCATTCCCAAGAGTCTAGGCGACATCCTTAGCACTACATAATCTGAGTGTGGTGACCCATGACTCCCCTCAGCATTAGAGTGGTAGGGGCAGAAGGATCAGGAGTTTACGGTCGGCCTTGGCTATATTGATAGTTTGAGGCCAGTCTGGGTGAAACTCTGTCTCCGAAAACAAACAAACAAACAAACAAAAACCAAGGGAAAAATTGTAAAAAGCCCATTTATTCTGGGTGGGATCGACTAGTTATGTATTTGACAACAGTCCCTCCCTCCCTCCCTTTCTCCCTCCCTCCCTCCCTTTCTCCCTCCCTCCTTCTCTCCCTGTCTGTCTCATATCCTGGTGGGTTGGGAGACATTGTTACAGAGGATTTAAAAATTAATTCTGCAGTGGGAGAAGACAGGTGGTCACATAAAAGAGCCACCTAAACGGAGGAGAGATCAAGTGATGCTCAAGGACATCAGCTGGGGAATATTCATGCCCTCCCATCTGCACCGACAGAGACACCAAGGAAAACACACACGCTCTGCTCTGCTAGTACAGCGGGCGTGGGCTGGGGACCGGCTAACGAAATTCTGACAGAAGCAAGCGCTGCATGTGCTAAAACAAAACACGTCTAGCAGGTGAATCCATATGCAGGAGAAACCTGAAGGCAAAAAAGTGATACGGAGTAGGAGGAGGACAAGGGAAACGGAACACGGGTGGCTAGCCTACAGGGCTGCGCATGCGCAGCTCGCTGGCTATGGAATCCTTGCTTTTTTTTTTTTTTAAACCTTTTGTCATTTCTCCATGACTAGCTATCAGCTACAAGGATAAACGGAGTGCCAGTTGGTTCATTGCTTTGTTTTGGTTTATAATTTCATTGTTCTCAAGTTGCTTTTGAGTTAAAAACTAACTAGGTGGCAGGGTAGTGGTCCTTAATGACTTTGAAATAAATGGTCTCAATTCCCGCTGAAGTTAAAAGTGAAAGGGAAAATATCCAGTCACAGCACACTCAGCCCGAAGAATTCACAATAGTGTACGGGAAAGGGAAAGGGAAAGGCTCTGCTGATCGAGCTGGAGAATTCTGTGGACATCAGCCAGGAGCCATGGAAACTCTCCCTGCTATATCTGTTGGCACGCAATTGACCTTTATAAAGATTTCCCAAGCAGACAAAAGAAGGTATGTTCATCAGTTTTGCAGTACTGTAACTAAATACCAGCGACAAGTCAGCTTACATAGATAAAAGGTTTATTTTGCCTTAATATTGGACAGGTGAGCTCACATTCAGACAGACCCCACTGCCTTTGAGCCAATGACGAGGCAGTCCATCCCAGCAGAGGATATTTAGCAGGACAAAGCTCTTTATTTACCAGACAGCCAGGATAAAAGACAAAAAGAAGGCATGTCCCTGGTAATCCAAGAGTCTCACGGGGCTCACTATTTAAAGGTTCCACTACCTACCGAAAGCACCAAACCAGGGGACCAAGCCTGTAACCCACAGGCCTCTGTGGGCAGTTAAGATCCGTGCTATAACTGAAGGGATGAAAATCGCGACTCAAGCGGGGTCAGATTTTAGAAAATACATTCCAGTTAAAAAAGTGTCTATTGTTTCAGAGGGAGAAAGGGGAGACTGACCTGTTAAAGCAAAAAGCAACATTGGACCGAGCTCCTTGGTTCAAATTAGTCTAATAATGTAGTGTGGAGATGGATGACTGTCAGGGATGGCCACTAACCTAGGACTCTACCAGGGAAATGCACAGCTGAAGGTGAAGGAATACTCACAGCACTTGTGCTGAGAAAAGGGTTTTCTTTTTTCAGTGCTGGGGTTGACACGTAGGACCTCGTTCATCAGGCATGCTTTTACTGAACGGTCAAGATGGAAGGGGGAAGACTTGAACCCAGCTCCCAGCCCTGAAGGGGCACATGAACCACCCTTGATTTCATTATAAGTGTAATAATGATTTCATTATAAGTGTAATAATGATGAAGGACAGCAGGAAGAGTTTTTGGGTTACTATTTGTTCATTAGTCTTTAACTAAGAAGCATATAACTACATTAAAAGCGTGTCAATGTCACTAAGGAGTGAAAGCAGGCTAAACATTGCTCAGTGATAGAACCCTTGGTCAGCTTGTGTGAGCCCTAGTTCTAATGGAAACCCTAGCGTTTGAAAATGGGAAGGAAAAGAGAAAAATATGAAGCCATTCTTCCTTTGATAAGAAGTTTGACTCCTATGTTTAGCTGCACCTGGAACATTCTTTAGATTTTGGTCCTGGGACCAAAAGTGTGGCATTGTGAATCTTGGGCTTGTTGAAGTCGAGCTCCTTCCCTTCCATCCCTCTGTTCCCCTACCTGTAAAACGGTGATGAACCGGCCACCCTGCTGCAAGGTGAGAATGTTCAGTCTCGTGGGTAGTGGTAAGAATACGTCCTCCCTCTTTCGGTTCCCTGAAGAAATCCTGGCTATAGTCTGCCTGAATGGTTGACAGGGAGATACCGCAGAAACGGTAGCTATAATTATTATTGCCTATTCATTTTGAGAAGCTGTCGTAAGAGAGAGCTTTGGGGATGGGGAAATTTTCCATTTAACTTTTAGAAAAGAGAAGAGACAGATTGTAGAAATCATTGCCTAATAAGTGTGGCATTAATTCCTGGCAAAATTCTCACAGGGCTAAGTGCATGGGTGGTTTGGGAAGACTTCAAAGTCCTCACATGCCTGTGCTACGGTGCTAGGCTTACCGTGGCGTGGCGGAAAAACCACAGATCTATGCTTCTATGGTAGAAATAGTAGCTCACCATTTCAAACATTACAAGTATTAGGTGTGTTTAAAGAATGGGTACTTTTCAGATCTGAGTGGGAAGTCCTCTCAGGCCTCTTTCCTTGGCTTGCAGGAGGCCAGGTTCTCCTGTGTCTTCATATTGTCTCTTTGGGTGCTAATTACCACCCTTTGTAAGATTGCAACTTGGTTGCAGTGGGTCTACCCTGATGGCCTCACTTTCACTTTTTTATTTTTCTTGTTTTCTGTTTCTCTTTTTCTCCTTCCGGTCTCCTACTTTGCTGTTAGGGTATCACAAAGCCCACGCAGGCTTAGAATTTGGTGTAACCAAGAATGAGCTCTAACACTCGATCCTCCCACTTTCATCCCCTAAGGGCTACTTTCCAGGCAAGGGCCATCACGCTTGGATACTTAGTTATTTCTGTAAGGACTTACTGAACCTCTAAGCAAAGTCACATTCTGAGATATTATGGTTAAGATTTCAGCACATTTTGGGGGTATGGGAGGGGAGGGGAGTATGGGATGGGCGAGATACACACAGTTGAATCCATAGTAGGAATATCAAGAAAAAGTCAAGCAAAGCAAAACTAGCTTCATGTTTAGTGGTATGAAAAATATATACACCGCGAACTTCAAACTTTGCAGGAAGCATTGTACACTGTATTTTTTTTTAAATTATCAATTATGCTTGTATAAAGCTTAAAAACGGAAGTGCAGGTTTTCTGAACTACAAATTGGCTACTCTGATGGTTACCGTCAGGAGTCAACTTGGCAGGAGTCTCAGGGAGGAGTTGTCTAGATTAGGCTGGTTTGAGAAGGATTTTCTGGATTATACTAATTGATGTGGGAAGCCTGGTGCTTGAGTAGAGGATCCTGGTGGGGAACAAGCGCTGAGAAGGCCTGTGGACATTCTTCACTTTTGGTTTCCGAATTGTGGATTGATGTGACCAACTGCCTGAAGCCCCTGCTGCCTTGACTTTTAGCTGTGATGGAGGATGCCTCGAACTGTGAACCAGAACAAATCCTTTCTTCCTCAGGTTGCTTTTGTCAGAGTATTTTGTCACAGCAACCAGGAAAGAAAGTATGGCAGCCTCAATACCTACTTCTTTAAACGGACACACTCATTCTTCTAAGTCGTTCTTTCCCGTGATCTTCTCTCTCACCCAGGACCTTCCCTTGCTGCATAGACTTGAGAGGCGAAAAATTAGGAAACTGTTTTCTGAGGGGTTGTTCCTGCTCGTGGGAGGATGATACTAAAACATTTATAAGGAAACGAATTTCAGTTTCAAATGAAAAAGGCAAGAAGAAATATGGCCCGGGATCTTATTAAAAAAAAAAAAAGCATAGCTCTTATGTCTTGAGTTTTAAAAGGGAGAAAGGAAATATGATGGTGACCTTGGGCACAGTTCAACATAAAGATTCTGGTGGGGAGATTTCTAATCTTAATCGTCGACAATTTGCAATGTATATTTCGATTTCAAAGTTGAATTATTAATTTTACTCTGACACTTTCTCATCTCGATTCTCTGCCTTAAAAGTTATTGTTTTATTAAGCCATGGTGCATTTCATCTGTCTTTCAGTAGTCAGTGAAGCAGACTTGGCTTGTGTGAGGCCAGTGGTCCAGGCTCCAGTGAGGAAGGAATGCCCGACTCTTAGTGGATCTCATGATACGAAGAGGGCCTGCCTGGTTGGTTTTCAGTGGACAGGCTCTCTGCCAGCCAATTCTCCAAGGTGAACTCCACGAGATAGAAATCTTATCCACCAGCTGAGTTAATGCGTGTTTTGAAAAACACTGTGTTCTGTTTTTTTTCCCCTCACAAGCCTGCCCCACCCCTTACTTTGAAAACAAATCCCTTACACACCCCTCTCTTCCTTCTCCTCAGATCTTAGCCTTTCACAGCCGCCCAAGGCTGCTAGTGTTTCTATCTTGGATTAGTTATGGTGGGTTACTCTTTGTACATTTGTACAAAAGCACACTTGTACCAGTTTTTTGGTTACACTTGCAACCACACTGGAAAGACGCCAAGTGAAAGCCGTCCATGCCAGTAAAGAACAGGGCACAGCTACTCTGCCAGATTCTACCAGGGACTTTCATTTCTCCTTTCCCCAAACGAACGCCTTCAGGTTCATCCTTATTGCTACACCGTCACCTTGCCAATAGCCAGAACTTGGCATGATGAATATTTTTAACTTTTCCAAAAAAACTCAGTTCCAAAATAGGGGGTGTGAGTCTAGCCTCAGGTTGTCAGGGAGTCACCCGTACAGCCTCTGGAGGTGGCAGAGGTGGGAGGCTGGAGCCAGTTCTACTACCCTGACCTTTGTTTAATCACAAGGTAGGTTTAGCTTCTGTAGAGGACTTAATGTCAGGAAGAAAAGAAGGAAAATGAATTGTGAGTTGAATAAAAGTGGCTGCCACAGGGTCCACAGGGAGTGGCACTTTTAGGAGGTGTGGCCTTCTTGGAAGAGGTGTTTTTCCTCCCTGCTTGCTTCAGGACCATGTCTGCCTACACACCGCCAGGCTCTCCACCATGCTGAAAATAGACTAACCCCTCTGAGACTCTAAGCCAGCCCCCGTTAAATGTTTTCTTTTATAAGAGTTGCTGTGGTCATGGTGTCTCTTCATAGCATTAAAACCGTAACTAAGAAGTGAACGGTTTCTAAAGAGCTGGCCAAGTCAGGAATGGCAGCATATACCTGCAATGCCAGCCCTTAGGAGGCTGAGATAGGATTGTGGGTGGGGGTGAGAACAATGGAGGTTAGTTGGTGACACCCTGTCACAAAACCAAACAAAAACTAACAGAACAGAACAGAACACAAAACACAAAGCACAAAGCAACACAAAACACAGAACAAAACAAAAATCCCAAACTAAAAAACCAAAAACCAAAAACCAAAAAAAAAAAAAAAAAAAAAAAAAACCCTAAACAAAAACTCAAAATCTCTCCCAAACTCCAAAACCTTGAACCCGAAATCAACAAACAGAGCCTCAAAGGGCTATGTCCTCACTCTGCTCTCCGGAGTTGTCCTGTTGGCCAGTTGGCTTCCTTTCTAACATTGGAGGCAGTGTTACCTATTTTCCTGTTGTAATTTGTTTAAGTGTTGCAGTTGGCACAGTTATCTGAGTTGTAGCTGTGTAGTGATTATCTGAGATCTGAGTGTGAATTTTAAAGTTGAAGTGTTAAATTTTTATAGGCATGCACAGTACTCAAGATTTCAAAAGCTCTCATGTATATTTTCCAAATTGGAATGCAATTTCAAAGTATTTAAGTTTCGTATAAGATTTAGATTTTTGAATAAGAGTTTGAGAAAAAGAAATTCTTTTTTTCTGTCTGTTAGGTTTGAACTTTTTTTTTTTTTTAAAGATTGGCTGTGAAGATTCGTTTGTGATGTTGAGATGTTGATACTCAGGGAAATGCGTGTATGCTGTCTCTAACATTTACACTTAGAAGTTGTGCTGTAATTTTAAATTTCAAGGATTTTTTTTTTTTTGGGTATACTTTCTTCCAATGTTGCGCATCGTGGTTTTCTAGGCATATGGATGCTGTTGGAATTTGTAAATGTAGAACACAGGACTAATGAATCTTGTCTACGTTTAAATTTATTTTAAAATAGCAGAGTGAACTTTCATTTTAAGAAGCTAACTTGTAATAATTAAGGTTTATAAGCTTGTTGTGTGGCATATCATTTAATAGCGAGCTAGCTGCATAGGTGGGAAGAGGAGAGGGAGTGAGTGACCTGTGAGAGAGGCCGGCAGGGGCAGGAGGTGTGGGGCAAGGGCACCCACGCCTGCACACCCAGCTTTGTCAGGGTTCCCACCCATGGCCCCGGTTCATTGCTAGAGAAATTTTGTGTGACCCTAGGAATATAGGTGTATAAGTAAGGCTTAAAAATCAAGTGTTGACTGATAATAAATCACAGATTTATCACGGATCAGCAAGATGGCTTAGAAGGTAAAAGCACCAAACTTGATGGTCCTGAGTTTGATTTTTGGAATTCACATGATGGAAAGTTGTGTGTACACAACACATATACATACGCACGTGTGTGTGTGTGTGTGTGTGTGTGTGTAACAGACATGCATGCTTAAATACACATAATAAATGTGTAAAAAGAGTTTTATTTTAAAATAATTACTTGATACGTATAATTTTTCCATTTCTTAAAAAGGAAGACACATTTGAATAATGAGATAAATAAACTTATTTAGTTTCTCATAAAGAATTAAATGCTTGCTGACTATTTGATGTGGTAGGACCTAGACCATCTTCATTTTTTTTCTTCAAAACTTATTACTCTTTTGTGTGTGAAGCTGTGATGTGTTTTGTGTATGGGTGCAATGTGTGTCAGTGCACGTGTAGATAGATTATTAGAGGACATTTTTCAGAAGTCAGTTCTCTCCTTCAACTATGGTTTCTAGAGAGTGAACTTAAATTTTCAGGCTTGCCTAGCAAGTCCGTGTATGTGGGAACCAGGATCTGGGAGTGGGTGAGGGAGAGGAGTCACCAACCTGGGAACACTCTGGAGATCAACACCGAGGTGCAGATCTACTGTATTGCGAAGCGGTGTTTTTTTTTTTTTTTTTTTTTTTTTTTAAATACAGCCTTTGGACCAATGGGGAATTGATAGGAGCTCTGGAGTATCCAACTATCAACTGTCAGTATGGGGAGGTAGCAGGCTGTGTCAGCATCCAAGCAGACTTCCGTAAAGATAATAGAAGCAGACACCCCCTGTTCCGGGCCCATTCTGAGGTCCTACCAGTTTTCTAGAATTCTCTATTTTGTGTCACATGGTAAGCCAGCTGACACCGGCACTCGTACTATTAGGACTGTGTGGCAGTCTCTCCCATCATCCTCCTGGTCCCACCTAGGGCCCACAGCACTCACACGTGCCCACGGATCCATCTCACTGGCCCATCTGAAGCATTTTTCAGAACTGATTGGTAGTTTGATTTTATAGTCGAGAACACCACTTTTCTTTAAAAAGAACCCACACAGGAGATTTTCATCCTTGTCAGCAGTAGAGTCACAACTGTTCATGCAACGCAGTGATGTGACATGTGTTAGCGTTTGGGCAGAAATATGTCTTTAATCTCCTGAATGTTGGCTTAGTCGGTGGTTCTCAACCTTCCTAATGCTGAGAACCATTAATGCAGTTCCTCATGTGGTAGTGACCCCCAACCATAACATTATTTTTGTTGCTACTTCATAATCATAGTTTTGCTACTGTTAGAATTGTAATGTAAATACCCGTGTTTTCTGATGGTCTTAGCTGACCTTTGTGAACGGGTTTTTTGATTTCTAAAGATGCTGTGACACATATGTTAAGAACCACTGGCTTAGATTGTTTCCAGAGGGAACCTGTGAAGCCCTGTGGAATGGTAGCCCGGTAAACCTTGTTTATTTTGCTTTCTCAGTGTATCCTCTTCTGTGCCCTTCAGTGATGGTCAGGTTTGGGAGACACCGCCCCCCCCCCCCCCCAGCACATCACATATTTCTGAGTTGTCATTAGTTTTTCCTTGCCTTGGTTGAAGTGTCCCTGTCACTTCTTGTGAAGGCAGCATTTCACCTTGGTGGGAATGAGTTTTGACAAGGAAACATTTTTCTGCAGTGCAAAGAGGTTGACATGGTTCCTCTTCTATTAATATTTTCATACAATTGGAGAGGGCCCGTGAAAACCTTTGAGTGCAGTTTTTATGTGGGAGCCAATAAAACAAAAATTCCCTAAGCCAGTTTGCCAATCTCTTGGCTTTGGAGGCAACTTTTGTGCTGGAGGTGCACAAAGTGGCCCTACAAAAGTGAATTAGGAGCTCGCAATGACTTTGTCTTTTGAATGCTGAAACATGGAGATGTATTTGCACAGCTAATTGTTCGGAAGGCTTCACAGTTCGTTTCTGTAGCTGCCAACTTTTTCTACCCGTTTCTTTCCCTGGAAGTACAAATGTTTGGTGATCTTTCTCTTATGTTTTCTAGCATGTATGACCTCACATTCTCCTTCGTCCAAGCCCATTGGTATTGTTCTGGTTGGTGGAGGGAGCCTCAGTCAGAAGCCCGTCTCTTCAGTCTTAATTCGTTGCAATGTATTAGCAGCAAGGCAAAGTTATTTCACATCAAAGTGACTTTTTGGGGGGAAGTGGCAGATTCAGTTTTCTAGGAGCAGCTGTTGTGTGCAGAATTTGTGGGGAAGTTGCTGAGAAGTGAAAGCTTGCGATACTTGGGTCTAAATCCCTAGTTTATCAAAGAGGCAAGCTGCAAATAAACGAGGGTATTGAAATATGAAAAAATGTTTTCGTAAATATGTGTTTGAAAACCTAGGCTCCCTCATTTTACATCTTAGCCGAAATCTTTCCAAAACTGCTATGATTTGGCACGGGGAGGCTTCCTTTAATTTAGAAGTCAATGACAATATGCTAAAAAACAAAATATAACTTAGGAGAGAGGCTCCCCAAGGGGAGGATGGTGGTAACTAATTTGGGGAGGAGCCAGAGCTTTGCACCTGCTCTCTTTCCTGGGGCTCCTCCCACTGGGTAATTTGGCTTCTGACACCATTCTGAGTTCTAGCTCAGTGCGCCGCAAGGATGTCTCCCCATATTTTGTGGTTTGGCTCTCTGTACTTTTGTATTATTATTGTTGTTATTATTTTCAATGCTGGAGATGAACCCTGGGCGCATCCTAGACACGTGTTCTTTAACTGCACCCACAGCATCTTTCTACTTTAAATTTTTGGGGCCTTCTATGCTGCTTCTTCTCCACACTTGTATTTTCTTTGTCTCTTTATCTTAGCATCTCCATGTACTGAGGGGAAACTGTGTATTTTCCCCCAATGACATCATCATGACCTGAAAGCAATATGTGACATGTTGATCCAATTTTTATTCTTTTAAATGTTGTCTTATTTTAATATTTCATCTTATCCTTAGTGTGTATGTCAAACATGTATGTGCACATATGTCTTTGCAGGCATGCTTTCCCATGTTCCCGTATGGAGACCAGAGTTCAACATTAGATGTCTTTTTTATTGCTCTTCACCGCATTTCTTGAGTCAGGGTTTTGCTACTCTGGAGCTCACCACTTTGTTTCGACTCGCTGCCCAGTAAGTCCCTGCGATCCTCTTGTCTCTGCTTCTCCAGCACTGGGATCGCACAGGTATTCTGCCACGCCCATCTTTTCCCTGGCTGCTGGGGATACGAGCGACCGCAGGCTCTCATGTTTGTGCGCTCAGCATTTAACACACTGAACCATCACTGTCTCTAAGGTAAATAGTCATTTCATGAAAGAATCTGAATGAATCGACGTTGGGTGGCTACCACAAAACCAAGCCAGAGATTCACATCTACAGCCTCAAAGTCCAAAGTCAACAGGGTCTGAAGTAATGTAAATGACTGAAGCAGACCATGAATAATCTGAATTCCTCTGGATAACCAGATAGGGCATTCTGGATAGGAGCCTACAGAATGGACGGTGACCTGCCTCCTTTTATGGGAGGTGGTTCTTCCAGGACAGGGTGTGGTGGGCCCAGGCTTCGGTGAACTTAAGTTTCCTGGGATTTATGAAGGAGAAAAGATGAGGAAGAGAGGTTATCGCAGGACACAAAGCACCAAGGATGCGCTGACAGTAACTTTACAATAGAGGAAGAGGTTTTCCAGTTGGAGACTTGTTTTGGAAGAAAAGTTTGGTGACTGTGGGTTGTTTTCAGATATGAAGCTAGCCAGGCGTGTGGTACATGCCTGTATCCCCAGAACTTGGAAGGCTGACATAGGACTGCTGTGAGCTTGAGGCCAGCCTGGGCTACACAGGAAGAAGACCTTGTCTCACACACAAACAAATGATGAAAAAGAGGCCAAGTAACCCTCTGTGTGTGAGCTACAGGCACTGGGACAGCATAGATGTAGAAGCTCTCCTTTAGTATCTAGCAGTAGTTTTCCAAATTCCAAGAGAGGCATGGATCTGTTTTTGTTTTTGTTTTGTTTTGTTTTTTGAGACAGGGTTTCTCTGTGTAGTCCTGGCTGTCCTGGAACTCACTCTGTAGACCAGGCTGGCCTCGAACTCAAAAATCCGCCTGCCTCTGCTTCCCAAGTGCTGGGAGTACAGGCTTGTGCCACCACTGCCCGGCAAGAGGCATGGATCTAAGAGCAGAGTTTTAGCATCTGTACTATTCTTAATGTAAGTTTTCCTGCAATCAACGGAACTGGTGACTGGAGGAGCGTCTTGGGGTAAAGTCAGACTGCAGTGGTCAGAGTTGGGGAGTGGGGGGTGAGAAAAATAACAGGGGGTAGAGACCCTACCATTGAAGAACTGCAAACAGTAGGAAAAGAGGTCAAAGGAGAATACCAGGAAGATGAAGGGGGTGGGGCAAGTGTCTACTGGTTCTGCTCCTCTTCTGAGGTGACGGTGGAGAGTTCTGAGGTGGAGGAGGTGAGCACGGATGGTGAGAGTTTGTTAGCAGACCCAGGAGGCCACGGGCCTAGCAAGGAATGTGGGTGGGATAGGGATTTGCTTTGTGGTAGATGTGTATAGGATACTTCTATAGCTCCACTTTAGACATACATTTTATTAGCAGGCGCCAAGGCAAGGCCTTCAGAAAGATGGCAAAACTTCACTTGCCTTCTTCTGGGTGGACAGTTCAACCAAACCCTCAGGCATTTGTGGAGCCTTGAATAGTAGTCTGAAGACTGAGGGAAATTCAGGGCCTTCACTGCTTAGAATGTGACACTGACTGGAGCTCTGATCCCTGCCTACAGGGTTCCAAGAGCCTTCTTGCAAGTGTGGTTGTAGCATTCTGAATATAAGTCATTAAACAGCAGAAGTGATTATGAACTGCTACAGTCATTCAGTCATATCTTTGGGTTGTGAGAATATCTAACTACACAAGTACTGCTGTACCTAAAAATGTGCATTTTTATTTTATTTTATTTTATTAATTTATTTATTTTTGTCTCCGTCAGTACATTTCACTCTGAGGTCTTTTCAGAGCATCTCATAACAAGTCAACAAACCTATTTCAAATGTGTCTGTTACTAAGCAACAGTTACTAAGAGCGCCTGTAATTAAGATGAAAGTTGCAAGGGAACCGAGATGCTCAAACACAGCACCCTTTCCCCACCCCCACTTTCTGATAACTCAGGAGGGGCGGCATGGTAAAGTGAGAGGGGACTGTTCTGCCGAGCTCTCCCAATGCATGTCCGTCCTCAGCCTCTCAGACAGGTGTGTGTGTGTGTGTGTGTGTGTGTGTGTGTTTCAGATCAGCACGCCTTTGTCTCCTGCATCTGGAAGAAGGCACATTCCAGGTAGAAACAGGTAGCACATGCGCTGGAGGCGGCTGCACAGCACACTGATGAGGACCATGCCGCCCAGCGCATGAAGCCGTAGGAGGGATGACAGGCTCACATGCCACGCGAAACCAACAACTTCCTGTGCGGTTATGACTGACCTAGATTAGGCAGGGATGTGGGCCCGCTGAGTACTTTCTTGAACAATGCAGTTTCTTTTTCTTTTGGGGATTTGTAAAGGAAGACTGAGATGAGTTTTTCCCTATTCATCGCGCCTGGCGCATGGCAGGCATTTAACAAATGCTTCTCTTTTGCCTTCCTACTCCATTTTATTCTAGAGGCAAGGTGGGGGGGGGGGAGGCTTCTGGTTACCATGGCAACCTGTTGTCGACTGACCTCCTTTTAGACCTGTTATTAGATGCCCAATCCAGCAGTCCAGAAGGCCAGGCCTCACCCAATGGAGGTCTTTGTAAGAGAAAATTCAGGGGTATCAGCAAGCTGTGACTCAGGGAGCACTCAGGTGTCTGAGGTCTTCCAGCTGCTTGTGCATGGGTAGAGTGGATGCTAGCCCCTAAAGGGCCTTCTCCAATAGACCTTGTTTTATTTGGCCTCTTTGCCTTAAGCTGTGCAATTCTGAGCAGGACACGACTGCTTTTATTGTATTTTATTTATGTGACACTGTGTGTGTGTGTGTGTGTGTGTGTGTGTGATGCATGCCTATGGACCTGCTGTTCCCATGTGAAAATGTGTGTGTATGTGTCCATGCTTGCCTGCAGAAGTCCAAGGTTGCCATTCTGTTCATCCACAGTCGCTTTCCACCTTGTTCACTGAGGCACAAACTCGCAGCTGAACCCAGAACTGCCTGTTATGACTAGCTGTCTCTGCCTTCTGAGCGATGGAATTTCAGACAGGTTCCCGTGCCTACTCAGTGTTTGTATGAGTTTCAGTGATCCAGACCCCAGTCCTCAGGCTTGCTGGACGTTCAGCAAGTGCTTTGTCCTTTATCTTCCCAGCCCTAGCCGTGAACTTTATTTCCTCCTCTTTACGTGCTGTGAGTCAAGTGACAGAGTTCTCCTAAGAATTAGATATGAGGGAATATATGGGAGTGCATGCTCTATCTTAGTAGGTATTTCCCAAGTCACTCGTGTAAGTCAAGGCCTGCTCTAGGTTTATTATATTTTATCCCACAGCTAATGAATAGCTCTATTGAATTATTCTAAGTGGTAGTTTAATATTCCACCATATAGATATTGCATAATTGAATAATTGATCCAACCATCTCCCAGTTAATGAAACATTTTGCAAACAATGCTATGCTAAGATTTTTTTTTTTTGATTTCTTTGTCCTCGATGTATGTGAATTGTGAATGTTTTCTGGGGGAGAATTGGAAGAGATATTGCCAGGTTCTAACAGTTATTAAGCGACTTACCTTCTGAATCAAGATGCATGAAAAAGACCCACGTGGACACAGCTTTGTTCATTCTTCAAACTTTACCGATCTCCTAGATGAAAATCAGAATTTAATGGCTGAATTACTTTAGCTGTGTAGCCTATATAAGACCTTCTTTTCATGGCTTTGGGCATTTTTACTTCATCTGTGATTAGACTTTTCACCCCTCCACCCTGCTCCCAAGATCGTCACTGTCTTAGTTATTTGAAGATATGCACGCATGTGTATACATACATGTGTATGAAACATGTACCTCTTCATTTTATTTTCTTATTTTCCATTGAGCCAGTAGGTTGGGCATTAGCCACTACTCACAGAGGAAGCGAGAGTTCCACGGGCTTAATTATACCCATTTGACCAGTCTGTGATGGGACATGGTTATGAATAGCTCCTGTGATCCAGGTAGCTTTTGTAGGTACTGAGAGAGTTATTTAGAAGGCTCAGCCAGCCAGGAAGGATGGGTTAGCTCTATGGGGAATCTGGATGTCGGGAAGCAGTATCTATATACTCTAGGGATAGCCAAGGGGACTGTGCTTAGCCAGGGGCACAGGCCCTGTTGTCCCAAGGCCAACAGCTCCTTCCATGAAGCCTGCAGAAGTTACCTAATCCTGGGAAAAAGCAAAGTGACTGAGGGCCCGAGGGTTGTGACTGGGTCTTTGTTCCTTACAGGGTGGATACAAAAGCGATGAGAAGAAGAGTGACAGTCCCTGTAGGGTGCCACCTTTCTGCCTTCCAAGGGCACAAGCATGTTTTGCAGAGACTAGAGAATGCTCTATTCTTAAGATTCACAAGAGAGGCAGAACAAAAGAGCTGCTGTATTGTATTTGAATAATTGTATTTTTCTGATCGAATAATTATCATTCCATCTCTCCATATAAATGAATGTACTAGAGGGAAAGGACACCCCTTGCTTCTCCAAATGGTCTTCTTTTAAACTCTTGCTTTGTCCAACTGAAGTCCTATCACAAACTGGCCAAGTGGCTGTCACTAATCCCATGCACCTCTTGCTTACTCTGTGAGTAATGTTTAATGTCCAACATTTTTTTTTTGAGACAGTGTTTCTTTGTACAGCACTGGCTGTCATGGAACTCACTCTATACACTAGGCTGGCCACAGATTCAGAGATCTGCCTGCCTCTACCTCCTGAATGCTGGGATTAAAGATGTCCCCCACTGTCCAGTTATGTCTAACGTATTGACTCAATGAATGATAAGATAATGAAAAAGTGCATAAGCATTTCATATACGTGTGTGTGTGTGTGTGTGTGTGTGTATCCCTTCAAATAACTAAGGAAGTGATATACCTGTAAGCAGTGAATAGAGGGATGAAAAGGCTAGACACAGAGGGATTAAAAATGGCCCAAGCCATGAAAAGAAGGTCTTAAATAGGCCAAAGAACTAAAGTAATTCAGCCATTAAATCTAGCCATCTAGGAGATGGGTGAAGTTTAAATAATGAACAAAGCTGTGTCCATAGTCTGTCTTAGGATGTACATTAAAAATTGCAGAATTAAAATAAAATTGTTTCAGGCTAGAATAACTTCAGGATCTGTATTAAATTTTTCCCACGATGCTGGGACCAAAACCCTGGGCAAGAAGCAACATAAGGCAGGGAGGGTTGATTTGGGCTCACAGTTTGAGGACACAGTTCATCACGGCAAGGTCGTGTGTCAGTAGGAGTGTGAGGTGGCTGGTCATATTGTGTCCCAATCAGGAAGCAGAGGATGAATGCGGAGGCCCAATTAGCTTTCTCTTCCTTCTTCAGTGTGGGCTCCCAGCCCATGGGACGGTGATGCCCACGTTCAGGTGAGTTTCCGCTGCTACATTAAACATCCTTCTAGTCATACCTAGATATGTTTCCATGGTGATAATACACTCAGCCAAGTTGACAATGATGATTCACCATCACTGGAGCATCTGCCCCCACTTGCACATTTGATATGTATGGAATGGAAGCGGGGTGATTGTGCAGTACTTTACATTTATTCCAGCTCTGGGACTGGGATTTGGGTTTTCCAACTCCAGTGAGAGTTCTGGTGTCTTCCTGACATTTGTCTATTCCTTAGAGCTTAATACATTAAAGATAAAGGCTCATTCATTCATTCATTTCATTGAACCATTGCTTTGTGCCAAGTGTTTAAAAGTCACTTTTGTGTTTGAATATGACTTCCATTTATGCATTTTTGAAAGCCCTACCTTTCCTAACTTTAAATTATGCTTATTGTGTGTGTGATGAATCAACGAAATGATTGTTGTTACAGATTTCTATGGTTTTATAACACACATACACGCAATGACTCAACTTCAGCTCCGTTTAACCCGTTCAAGGTTACATTAGTCTAACCCAGATGTAGGCACGTGATTCCAGAGTTTATATGGTTCTAGTCATGGGGTGCCTCAGGTCTTCTTAAGAGATGAGACTGAAATGGTGGAGGGTGAAGCCAGAAGAGTTATTGGCTGATCTGATCCTGGTCTCAGAGAAGGGCGAGGCCTGTTTTAAGCCAGCTCTCTGTGTATCAGGACACTACTAATAGGGAATTCTTGGGAATAGTGGGTTATATTACCAAGGAGATGGCTAAGAGAATGTCTGTTCCTGCAAGCTTCTCCACTGAATAAGGTCTTTTTTCTTGTTACAAAGAGTGATTCAAAGCCCTTTAGTCCTGGTCTGGCTGGAGTTGATGTGTGGATGGGAGGGGTGGGGTCTGCCTTCTACCTAGAGGCTTTGTATGGGGCCAAACGGAAGACTTTCAAGAAAGGCTTTTGCTGGCTGAGTTGCTTTGGGGTTTGGATGACAATCGTCGATGTGATGTACCACATGGGGAAAGCCTTGGGGGTAGGCACTGGCTGCCAGCACACCATTATTTCATATCAGAGCTCTCATCTAGTGGGCGATGATTGACGATGAGGTTAAATAGAGGATGTTTTTCTCAGTTTTAGTCGTTAATGCTGCTGTTGTTGTGGGGTTTTGCTGTGTCGCCCAGAATGGCCTTTAACTCACAGATCTCGTGACTTGTCCTTCGGAGTGCTGGGACTGTGGCCTTGAACACTGTGCCTGGCTGGGTTTCAGTCTTTTACTAAGGATGTGAAGGCTTTTCTTGTTCCACTTGGCTCTGTGGTATCCTCTTAGATGCACACTTCTAGCTGTTCATCTTTTATGGTTCCCTCTCAGTGAAGCATGATTGTCTGCGATAATGTTTTTTTAAAGCAAGCGATTAAATATTAGCTTTTCCTTCTTTGACTTTATGACAATACTAGGCATAGAAAATCTGAGGACTTCTTATACGTTTCTCCCCTAGAGTTTCCAAATGATAGCGTTTTAAAACTTTTGCCATTTTAGTTTTTCTCCTGAACCATAGCGTTAAATGCTGATAAAATGTCTTTCTCTTCCTAGATAGCACACTGTGTATGTCCTAAGAACAAAGGATTTCTCTTACATACATACTTTATAATTTGCAAAATTGTGAAACAAAAAGAGATAACATAGTGTTATCTGCCCACAGACTTCTTTCAGATCCCCCCAAAATGAACAATAATGCCAGTTTTACTGAAGGAAAAAGACAGGTCAGGCTGCTTTTTGGATTGTCATGTTTCTTGGTCATCTTTAATCTGCAACTATCTTTTGATCCATGGAAGTGACATTTTTGAAAATTGCAGACCAGTATTTTGCAAAATGATTATAATTTTATATTTCTCTCATATTTTCTTATAGCTAGATCTATGTTAGGCATTTTTTGGTGGGACTCATATTGATACTACTTTTAAGTCATTAATTTTTAATTAATATTGACTTATTGAAAGATAGATTTATTTTTATCATATGTCCTTATTTTACCTTAAATGTCTTATCCTATATATAAAGCTACCAAGTAATGTATAAATGAGAACAAATAATATTTAGATATTTAATCCAAATAATAGTTAATAAATTGAAGTTAAACAGACTAAATTACCATGGGTCCCTCTACTTTGTAGCTTACTTATTTTATTAAAAAATCATTTAAAGTTGTACATGTAGATAGATGTAATATGCTTTTAAATCACTTCATGGGCCCCATGAAGTAAACCTGAAGATCTTAGGACGTTCTTAGGAGTTTTACAGTTCTACCGAACTAATAGTTCTGCTTGTATATTTCTATTTCTCCTAAATACTCTAAAGAAAATTCCACTCATATTTCCCTTTTATTCAGTCATAGTCTAAAGTCAACAGTGCTCCTGCATATTCTTAATGATGTAAGGTATGTGTGTGTATGTGTGTGTGTGTGTGCTTGTCTGTGTGTGTTGCATTCAGGAGCACATGGATGCAGAGGTACTAACGAGTTGGATGCCTTCCTCCATTGCTCTTCGCCTTATTCCTTGGGACAGGGTCTCTCACGGAACCGGAAGCTTATTTAAGCCAGGTTGGCCGCCAGAGGTGCTAGATCTGTTTTCTTCCTCTCTCTGAAGCTGAGGTTCCAAGTCGTATTATGTGGTTTCAGGAGATTCACACTCAGGTTTGTACAGCAAGTGCTTTTAGCCACTGAGTCATTTCCCCCAGGCCCTGCTGCACACACATTGATACATAGGTTATAAAGATGTTGCTGGGCTTCATACAAAGCTGTTAATAGTATGGGTTTTATCTTTTAATTCCATTTTCCCAGGGTTGTTAAGAAATAAGCTCACTATGGGAATCAACTCTCTAGATGGCAGGCTGAGGTTGTGGTGTCAATACTTCAGGTGACGGGTTTGATAATCTTTGCCACTGTAGGCTTGTTTCTCTGGTAGGGATTTGGGGCTGGGGAAGCGTATGTCCAGGCTGCTTTTGAACTACATACAGATAAATCCCCCCTTTTTTTCTGAATACCGTGACAATGTGTGGCTAACTAAGTCTTGCATCGTTGCCATAACAACAGATACAATCCACATCCTCCAAACTGAGGTGGGTTCTCGACCTTGACCTCCTGGTTGAGGTGTTTCTTTCCTCCTTTCATCTGATTTGGGTAGATATCCATCTGTATCCATACACAGGATGCACATGATCTCTTCCTGAGCGTGATTGCACTCTGAATTTGTTTAGTTGTGCCGGAAGCATATGGCCATTCCTCCTGTCTCATTGGAGTTTCATAGGCCCCCTCAAAACTTTAAGCCACAACCTGAAAGCCCACGCTGATGACATGTCTCTCCAATTTCTTCGTGTTCATTTGAGTTCCGGCTCCGAGAACTTGACTTTGGACTCCTGGAAAGAGCTTTCCCCGTATTATAAAGCTTGATTATAGAAACTCCAACAGCTGCCTCTGCTCTGAACATCTGAGAACTCCACGGACATTCTGTAACTAGAGATGGCTGTGTTCTCTTTTCAATTTTGTTGTTGAATTGCTTTCAAGCAGATTTGAAGGCCAAGTCACAACTGAACGGATAGAATCAAAGTGGGAGGAGGTCATGTGTAGGAACATTTTGAAGTCATGGATAGTGACTGCTATTTATTGTGATGTGCTATTTATGTTTGGTAATTGCGTTTCGTTTTGCTTATGCAGAGCTCCTTGTATAATGGCAGTTACCATGTTTTGGTGGCTCTGTTCTGCTCTGCTAACCTTTGTCCTTCCCTGTTTCTCTTTCTTTGGTTTAGTATGCTTATTACGAGCACATGTTTGGAATCAGTGGGGCTGGGTTTGAATTGTAGCTCTGCAGTTTATTAGCTTTGTGATCCTGGGGGAGTTATGGAGTCTCTCAGAGCTTTTGTGGGTGAGATCTACTTCAGAGTTGTCATAAGGATCAGACAAGCGGTTCCTGAACACAGTACAGTCTCTGGAGCACATGGAGGTTCAAAGAAATGTAACAGCATTTCCATAATGTGCTACCCTTGCTGGGATTTGTTGTCAGGGGTCATTTCTAATCTGCCCCACCTTGCCCTCTGACATCTTGTTGAGTCATGACAACTCTTGGCTCTTCTAACTGGCACGTTGCTTGTAGGTACTGTGTATTTCCTCTACTCATGGTAAACACATAGTTGGTGGTTCATTTATTTTAAATTAAAAAAGTGTGTGTGTGTGTGTGTGTGTGTGTGTGTGTGCTTGTGTGTGCTTGTGTGTACCATAGCATGCATGAATGTCAGAGGGCAGTTTGGGAATCAATCCTCTCTTTCCGCTGTGGGATCTGGTGGTTGCCTCAGGTCGTCAGGCTTGCATGGTCAGCACTTTCACCTGCTGAGCTGACAGGTTTCTCCACCTCTCCCAATCTTAGAATTTTCTGGAAGAAAACGGGCCTATTTTGCAGGTGTTTAGTGCAAATCAGGACAGTGTTGTCACTTGCCCCAATAACATAAGAATGCACCGTTTCTATTTTAAGAAGAAGCCAATTTTATGATCCTTGCAACGTTACCCTCACGTTGCAACTATGTCATCATAACGTCATCCTCCTCACTCCTCTCTGGAGGCTGGGAGTGTCCCAGAGGAATGGCCACTGATGGGTAGAAAGTGTGATCCCTTCCGTCCACATCACTCTTTGCTGCTCCTCTCCATTCCAGTGAAGCTTTTGTTTGGATGATATCCGTCGTAGACTATAGCCAAGGATGCTGTGGATGTGGTAACCAGGACCCTGAATGGCTTTCAAAAGCTCAAAACCCCAGGGGAGAACACTTCCAGTAGCCTCAGTGTTCTGTGACATGGAGTGGAAGATAGCTGGAGCAGTTCTACCATTGTCTGCTTGTCTCAGACAAAGCCAACACATCATGGCTACCACCAACATCTTTCCCAGCTTTTCCAACTTGCAAATGAGCACTGGAGCTGTGCGAATAAGGAACTATAAAAGAGTAAGAACATTTCATGTAACTTAAAAAAAACAATACCATTTCTTGGAATTCTTAACAACTCTTTCATGGAAGTAGTCTAGTTGTCTCAATTTTTTTATACATTTGAGGTTAAGTACATGGCTAAATTTACCAGTGGACTAGTAAGGGCTTAGACTCATACACTACCAAGAATCATGCTCTAATTACATCTGTGTAGCTGTGCATATTTTTTGTGTACCTTTTCTCTGTGAGACCTTTATGTGTTTTTATGCCACACAAAGAAGTTAGCAGAACCTAGTTTGATCTATAGTATTGAAAAGCAAACAAAGAAACTAACCCAGCAACTCTAAAACTGTCTTCCCTTTGACGGTCCTTAGTTCAAGCCATCTTTGTGTTTGATTCACTGGGTAATCATAACTTCTCAAGAAGAGCAGGAAGTTGAATCACTACAAATTGTCCTAGGTGATAGTTTATCCAGATTGCTTTCCTCAAAACAAACTATGATGTATGCTATATATAAATGATATAATGGTTGGAAAGGAGACAAGACAGGTGGCTTTGGAAGACAGAGACCCTTCAGAGTGGGGTAGATACTGGTGAGTGTGATCTAGACTATTGTACACCAGGGGTAAGGAAAGGACATCAGAAGGGAGAATAAGGAACTTCAGAGGCAGGTCAGCCTCTCTCTGCTTCTGTTACTCAGAGGTCTGCAATTCCCTTGCTCCTGGCTTGTGATGCAGGTAAGAATTGGAATAAGAAGCAGCCAGGACATCAGTCACCAGATTCTAAGATTTCTTTCTTTCTTTTCTTTAATATTTTTAAATTTTATAGCCAGAGACTCTGATTCAGCATGTATGCAGTATGCCTGGAGCTTAGATTTCTTCAGAAAACCATGGTCTCCACAACAAACTTTTGTAAAGTTTGGGCCAAGTATTTCCCCTGGGGTCACCTAGCCAAGAAAATTATTGGGCTAGTCACTGACGGTGCTTAGATTAAAGAAGGACTTTCTTTGAGTACTGTATTTAATCTGAGCAATCAATGTGCCTTAAGGCTTAGAAGCTTCTAGAAAGCAGAATAAGCTGTCCTACTCTTCTGACCCTTTTGCTTATTTCCTGCCTCCTCTTTTGTCCTGGCCTGCCTTGGTAACCCTCAAAGGAACACTCATAGCGACCTGTTTCTGGCAAGCCAGCATCCAGTCTTCTACAGGATTCACAGCCTCCAAAGTATCACTAAAGGTTGAGGGGGTGTGCAAGCTAACACAGTGGTCGCCCCACACCCTGCCTACAAGTCCTTCTTATAGATGCCCATCAGTAATGACTGAGATGCCCAGGTAAGAAGTGCCAGAGCTCTGTGGATGTGTTCGGCCTGTTTCTTTTTGTGTTTTACTGTGTGTACATGCATGGCTAGGAATGTGTGTGTGTGTGTGTGTGTGTGTGTGTGCATGTGTGCATGTGCATTTGCTTATTGAGACTGAGGAAATTAAATCTTAAAGCAGCTAGGTATGTGGGAAAGTAGGGCTAGGAAAGTGCAGAGAAAGGCATTCTTGGAGGTGGGCCTACCTTCTGGTATGGACCCCTGAGCCTCCCCTCACCCCATGGTTTTCTTGTGTCATCAGCTTAGAAAGGCTCTAGTATATTCTCAGTGAATTCTGTGTGTCTTTAATGAGGCAGGCAGGTCCCTAGTGTTCAGGTTGTTCTGTCTTGGCCCAGGCTCTGGCATGAAATAGAGCTTATTCCAGAGAGAGATGGAGTGATGTTTGAATTAAAATGATTGACAGACAATATCCAAGGAGGAGTGGGGGGAGCCCACCTAGAACCTGGGCAAGTGTTGTCCTCTGTTGAGGCACATTAGATGACCGGCTGAGCCCAACACACCAGCTTCGGTTTGTAAAATGGTAAAAATACATCAATACCTGTGATGGGTGTTGAAAGGTAGCAAATAGGGCCTGACAGGAACATTTTTTCTCATATGTAGGTAAACTTAGCCAGGGCCTGTGTGTTAGCTTGGAACTTTACACTAAGTGTATTCTACCAGTCCCAGAAGGAATTGAGAATGGTTTTAAGCCACAGCAACAGTCTAGATTAAGTACTTGTACCCTTGATGTGAAGAGAAACAGTGTTCTTCTCTTGGTTAAAAAAATCCTAAAGTTGGTCAGACCAAAAACAAACAACAACAATAACAACAAAAACCCCAAAACCAAACCAAACCAAACCAAAAAACAAACAAACAACAAACAAATAACAACAATAAAACAAAAAAATCTAAAAACTAAAAAACAAATTCCTGAAGTTGGTTATCACCCTGTAGATGACTTGATCCCAGGAAATTTCCCTGTCTAATTATATTTTTCATATGTTAATATTAAAGATTATCTTGGTCAGTAAAGACACAGAAACTGAGGGAACAGTTGAGACAGCAGGCAGAAAAAAATGTTCTGTACTGTTTTGAATTGGCAGCAAGCCATCTTTAAATAGAAATTCTCCAAACTGGCATCATTAAGGATTGGCAGGGTAAATGACACCCCTTGTTTATCATACAAGTTTATGTGAGCAGAAG